>NW_026967602.1:0-167500 GCF_028390025.1 Pseudophryne corroboree
GACTCTCTGGGACGTAGAGAATACCCTGACTCACTGTAACATGGAGAATACTCTGACTCTCTGTGACATGGAGAATACTCTGACTCACTGTGACGTAGAGAATACTCTGACTCTCTGTGACATGGAGAATACTCTGACTCTCTGTGACGTGGAGAATACCCTGACTCTCTGTGACATGGAGAATACTCTGACTCTCTGTGACGTGGAGAATACTCTGACTCTCTGTGACGTGGAGAATACTCTGACTCACTGTGACATGGAGAATACTCTGACTCTCTGTGACGTGGAGAATACTCTGACTCTCTGTGACATGGAGAATACTCTGACTCACTGTGACATGGAGAATACTCTGACTCACTGTGACATGGAGAATACTCTGACTCACTGTGACATGGAGAATACTCTGACTCACTGTGACGTAGAGAATACTCTGACTCACTGTGACATGGAGAATACTCTGACTCTCTGTGATATGGAGAATACTCTGACTCACTGTGACATGGAGAATACTCTGACTCACTGTGACATGGAGAATACTCTGACTCACTGTGACGTGGAGAATACTCTGAATCTCTGTGACGTGGAGAATACTCTGACTCTCTGTGACGTGGAGAATACTCTGACTCTCTGTGACATGGAGAATACTCTGACTCACTGTGACATGGAGAATACTCTGACTCACTGTGACATGGAGAATACTCTGACTCTCTGTGATGTGGAGAATACTCTGACTCA
This sequence comes from Pseudophryne corroboree, assembly GCF_028390025.1. Taxonomy (NCBI): domain Eukaryota; kingdom Metazoa; phylum Chordata; class Amphibia; order Anura; family Myobatrachidae; genus Pseudophryne; species Pseudophryne corroboree. The sequence goes on from NW_026967602.1 coordinate 736, forward strand.
CTGTGACATGGAGAATACTCTGACTCTCTGTGACATGGAGAATACTCTGACTCTCTGTGACATGGAGAATACTCTGACTCTCTGTGACGTGGAGAATACTCTGACTCACTGTGACATGGAGAATACTCTGACTCACTGTGACATGGAGAATACTCTGACTCTCTGTGACATGGAGAATACCCTGACTCTCTGTGACATGGAGAATACTCTGACTCTCTGTGACGTGGAGAATACTCTGACTCTCTATGACATGGAGAATACTCTGACTCACTGTGACATGGAGAATACTCTGACTCTCTGTGACGTGGAGAATACTCTGACTCTCTGTGACATGGAGAATACTCTGACTCACTGTGACATGGAGAATACTCTGACTCACTGTGACATGGAGAATACTCTGACTCTCTGTGACATGGAGAATACTCTGACTCACTGTGACATGGAGAATACTCTGACTCTCTGTGATATGGAGAATACTCTGACTCACTGTGATATGGAGAATACTCTGACTCACTGTGACATGGAGAATACTCTGACTCACTGTGACATGGAGAATACTCTGACTCACTGTGACATGGAGAATACCCTGACTCACTGTGACATGGAGAATACTCTGACTCTCTGTGACATGGAGAATACTCTGACTCTCTGTGACGTGGAGAATACTCTGACTCACTGTGACATGGAGAATACTCTGACTCACTGTGACATGGAGAATACTCTGACTCTCTGTGACATGGAGAATACCCTGACTCTCTGTGACATGGAGAATACTCTGACTCTCTGTGACGTGGAGAATACTCTGACTCTCTATGACATGGAGAATACTCTGACTCACTGTGACATGGAGAATACTCTGACTCTCTGTGACGTGGAGAATACTCTGACTCTCTGTGACATGGAGAATACTCTGACTCACTGTGACATGGAGAATACTCTGACTCACTGTGACATGGAGAATACTCTGACTCTCTGTGACATGGAGAATACTCTGACTCACTGTGACATGGAGAATACTCTGACTCTCTGTGATATGGAGAATACTCTGACTCACTGTGATATGGAGAATACTCTGACTCACTGTGACATGGAGAATACTCTGACTCACTGTGACATGGAGAATACTCTGACTCACTGTGACATGGAGAATACCCTGACTCACTGTGACATGGAGAATACTCTGACTCTCTGTGACATGGAGAATACTCTGACTCTCTGTGACATGGAGAATACTCTGACTCTCTGTGACATGGAGAATACTCTGACTCTCTGTGACGTGGAGAATACTCTGACTCTCTGTGACATGGAGAATACTCTGACTCTCTGGGACGTGGAGAATACTCTGACTCTCTGTGACGTGGAGAATACTCTGACTCTCTGTGACGTGGAGAATACTCTGACTCTCTGTGACATGGAGAATACTCTGACTCACTGTGACATGGAGAATACTCTGACTCACTGTGACATGGAGAATACTCTGATTCACTGTGACAAGGAGAATACTCTGACTCTCTGTGACATGGAGAATACTCTGACTCTCTGTGACGTGGAGAATACTCTGACTCTCTGTGACGTGGAGAATACTCTGACTCTCTGTGACATGGAGAATACTCTGACTCTCTGTGACGTGGAGAATACCCTGACTCTCTGTGACATGGAGAATACTCTGACTCTCTGTGACGTGGAGAATACCCTGACTCTCTGTGACATGGAGAATACTCTGACTCTCTGTGACGTGGAGTATACTCTGACTCTCTGTGACGTGGAGAATACTCTGACTCACTGTGACATGGAGAATACTCTGACTCTCTGTGACGTGGAGAATACTCTGACTCTCTGTGACATGGAGAATACTCTGACTCACTGTGACATGGAGAATACCCTGACTCACTGTGACATGGAGAATACTCTGACTCACTGTGACATGGAGAATACTCTGACTCTCTGGGACGTGGAGAATACCCTGACTCTCTGTGACATGGAGAATACTCTGACTCTCTGTGACGTGGAGAATACTCTGACTCTCTGTGACATGGAGAATACTCTGACTCACTGTGACATGGAGAATACTCTGACTCTCTGTGATATGGAGAATACTCTGACTCACTGTGACATGGAGAATACTCTGACTCTCTGTGACATGGAGAATACTCTGACTCACTGTGACATGGAGAATACTCTGACTCTCTGGGACGTGGAGAATACCCTGACTCTCTGTGACATGGAGAATACTCTGACTCTCTGTGACGTGGAGAATACTCTGACTCTCTGTGACATGGAGAATACTCTGACTCACTGTGACATGGAGAATACTCTGACTCTCTGTGACATGGAGAATACTCTGACTCACTGTGACATGGAGAATACTCTGACTCTCTGTGATATGGAGAATACTCTGACTCACTGTGACATGGAGAATACTCTGACTCACTGTGACATGGAGAATACTCTGACTCTCTGGGACGTAGAGAATACCCTGACTCACTGTAACATGGAGAATACTCTGACTCTCTGTGACATGGAGAATACTCTGACTCACTGTGACGTAGAGAATACTCTGACTCTCTGTGACATGGAGAATACTCTGACTCTCTGTGACGTGGAGAATACCCTGACTCTCTGTGACATGGAGAATACTCTGACTCTCTGTGACGTGGAGTATACTCTGACTCTCTGTGACGTGGAGAATACTCTGACTCACTGTGACATGGAGAATACTCTGACTCTCTGTGACGTGGAGAATACTCTGACTCTCTGTGACATGGAGAATACTCTGACTCACTGTGACATGGAGAATACCCTGACTCACTGTGACATGGAGAATACTCTGACTCACTGTGACGTAGAGAATACTCTGACTCACTGTGACATGGAGAATACTCTGACTCTCTGTGATATGGAGAATACTCTGACTCACTGTGACATGGAGAATACTCTGACTCACTGTGACATGGAGAATACTCTGACTCACTGTGACGTAGAGAATACTCTGACTCTCTGTGACGTGGAGAATACTCTGACTCTCTGTGACGTGGAGAATACTCTGACTCTCTGTGACATGGAGAATACTCTGACTCACTGTGACGTGGAGAATACTCTGACTCACTGTGACGTGGAGAATACTCTGACTCACTGTGACATGGAGAATACTCTGACTCACTGTGACATGGAGAATACTCTGACTCTCTGTGACATGGAGAATACTCTGACTCTCTGTGACGTGGAGAATACTCTGACTCACTGTGACGTGGAGAATACTCTGACTCTCTGTGACGTGGAGAATACTCTGACTCTCTGTGACGTGGAAATACTCTGACTCTCTGTGACGTGGAGAATACTCTGACTCTCTGTGACGTGGAGAATACTCTGACTCTCTGTGACGTGGAGAATACTCTGACTCTCTGTGACGTGGAGAATACCCTGACTCTCTGTGACGTGGAGAATACTCTGACTCTCTGTGACGTGGAGAATACCCTGACTCTCTGTGACGTGGAGAATACTCTGACTCTCTGTGACGTGGAGCATACTCTGACTCTCTGTGACGTGGAGAATACTCTGACTCTCTGTGACGTGGAGAATACTCTGACTCTCTGTGACATGGAGAATACTCTGACTCACTGTGACATGGAGAATACCCTGACTCACTGTGACATGGAGAATACTCTGACTCACTGTGACATGGAGAATACTCTGACTCTCTGGGACGTGGAGAATACCCTGACTCTCTGTGACATGGAGAATACTCTGACTCTCTGTGACGTGGAGAATACTCTGACTCTCTGTGACATGGAGAATACTCTGACTCACTGTGACGTGGAGAATACTCTGACTCTCTGTGACGTGGAGAATACTCTGACTCTCTGTGACATGGAGAATACTCTGACTCTCTGTGACATGGAGAATACTCTGACTCACTGTGACATGGAGAATACCCTGACTCTCTGTGACATGGAAATACTCTGACTCTCTGTGACGTGGAGAATACTCTGACTCTCTGTGACGTAGAGAATACTCTGACTCTCTGTGACGTGGAGAATACTCTGACTCTCTGGGACGTGGAGAATACCCTGACTCTCTGTGACATGGAGAATACTCTGACTCTCTGTGACATGGAGAATACTCTGACTCACTGTGACATGGAGAATACTCTGACTCACTGTGACATGGAGAATACTCTGACTCTCTGTGACGTGGAGAATACCCTGACTCTCTGTGACATGGAGAATACTCTGACTCTCTGTGACATGGAGAATACTCTGACTCTCTGTGACATGGAGAATACTCTGACTCACTGTGACATGGAGAATACTCTGACTCACTGTGACATGGAGAATACTCTGACTCTCTGTGACATGGAGAATACTCTGACTCACTGTGACATGGAGAATACTCTGACTCTCTGTGACATGGAGAATACTCTGACTCTCTGTGACATGGAGAATACTCTGACTCACTGTGACATGGAGAATACTCTGACTCACTGTGACATGGAGAATACCCTGACTCTCTGTGACATGGAGAATACTCTGACTCTCTGTGACATGGAGAATACTCTGACTCACTGTGACATGGAGAATACTCTGACTCTCTGTGACGTGGAGAATACTCTGACTCACTGTGACATGGAGAATACCCTGACTCTCTCTGACATGGAGAATACTCTGACTCACTGTGACGTGGAGAATACTCTGACTCTCTGTGACATGGAGAATACTCTGACTCTCTGTGACATGGAGAATACCCTGACTCACTGTGATATGGAGAATACTCTGACTCTCTGTGACGTGGAGAATACTCTGACTCTCTGTGACATGGAGAATACTCTGACTCACTGTGACATGGAGAATACCCTGACTCACTGTGACATGGAGAATACTCTGACTCACTGTGACATGGAGAATACTCTGACTCACTGTGACATGGAGAATACTCTGACTCTCTGTGACGTGGAGAATACCCTGACTCTCTGTGACATGGAGAATACCCTGACTCACTGTGACATGGAGAATACTCTGACTCACTGTGACATGGAGAATACTCTGACTCACTGTGACATGGAGAATACTCTGACTCTCTGTGACGTGGAGAATACTCTGACTCTCTGTGACATGGAGAATACTCTGACTCACTGTGACATGGAGAATACTCTGACTCTCTGTGACGTGGAGAATACTCTGACTCACTGTGACGTGGAGAATACCCTGACTCTCTGTGACATGGAGAATACTCTGACTCACTGTGACGTGGAGAATACTCTGACTCTCTGTGACATGGAGAATACTCTGACTCACTGTGACATGGAGAATAACCTGACTCTCTGTGACATGGAGAATACCCTGACTCACTGTGATATGGAGAATACTCTGACTCTCTGTGACATGGAGAATACTCTGACTCACTGTGACGTGGAGAATACTCTGACTCTCTGTGACGTGGAGTATACTCTGACTCTCTGTGACATGGAGAATACTCCTGACTCTCTGTGACGTGGAGAATACTCTGACTCACTGTGACATGGAGAATACTCTGACTCTCTGTGACATGGAGAATACTCTGACTCTCTGTGACGTGGAGAATACTCTGACTCACTGTGACGTGGAGAATACTCTGACTCTCTGTGACATGGAGAATACTCTGACTCTCTGTGACGTGGAGAATACCCTGACTCTCTGTGACATGGAGAATACTCTGACTCTCTGTGACGTGGAGAATACTCTGACTCTCTGTGACGTGGAGAATACCCTGACTCTCTGTGACATGGAGAATACTCTGACTCTCTGTGACATGGAGAATACTCTGACTCTCTGTGACATGGAGAATACTCTGACTCTCTGTGACATGGAGAATACTCTGACTCTCTGTGACATGGAGAATACTCTGACTCTCTGTTACGTGGAGAATACTCTGACTCTCTGTGACATGGAGAATACTCTGACTCTCTGTGACATGGAGAATACTCTGACTCTCTGTGACATGGAGAATACTCTGACTCTCTGTGACGTGGAGAATACTCTGACTCTCTGTGACATGGAGAATACTCTGACTCTCTGTGACATGGAGAATACCCTGACTCACTGTGACATGGAGAATACTCTGACTCACTGTGACATGGAGAATACTCTTACTCTCTGTAGCCAGTAATGACACCCTAGCTCCCTGTGATATGAATGATGCCATGACTGCACAGCAGCGACCACCTACATGTACCTGTACAGTAACCTACCCCTTCCTCTCCTGCCAGGGATCCATCTGTGATGACTGCGTGCGATCCTGCTGCTGCTACACCTGCACCTGGTGTCAGATAGCCAGAGAGATCAAGAGGAGGGGTGAATGGTCAACGGTCACCACTGCCCAGACCACCATCCTGAGTCATGTGCCCCTGATACCCCAGAGCCAAGGCTACACCCCCATGGTGGAGTACTGACTCCTGCCTGACACCTCGCCATAATACTCCAAGCACTGCCAATGTCTTTTATACCACTACCCATAGCCAGGATGTATCCCACTGAGGTTACCAGCACAGAGACCCCTCACACTGCCAATGTGTCTTATACCACTACCCATAGCCAGGATGTATCCCACTGAGGTTACCAGCACAGAGACCCCTCCTCACACTGCCAATGTCTTTTATACCACTACCCATAGCCAGGATTATCCCACCCAGGTTACCAGCACAGAGACCCCTCCTCACACTGCCAATGTCTTTTATACCACTACCCATAGCCAGGATCTATCCCACCCAGGTTACCAGCACAGAGAACCCTCCTCACACTGCCAATGTCTTTTATACCACTACCCATAACCAGGATGTATCCCACTGAGGTTACCAGCACAGAGACCCCTCCTCACACTGCCAATGTCTTTTATACCACTACCCATAGCCAGGATTATCCCACCCAGGTTACCAGCACAGAGACCCCTCCTCACACTGCCAATGTCTTTTATACCACTACCCATAGCCAGGATCTATCCCACCCAGGTTACCAGCACAGAGACCCCTCACACTGCCAATGTCTTTTATACCACTACCCATAGCCAGGATCTATCCCACCCAGGTTACCAGCACAGAGACCCCTCCTCACACTGCCAATGTCTTTTATACCACTACCCATAGCCAGGATCTATCCCACCCAGGTTACCAGCACAGAGAACCCTCCTCACACTGCCAATGTCTTTTATACCACTACCCACAGCCAGGATCTATCCCACCCAGGTTATCAGTACAGGGACCCTCCTCACACTGCCAATGTCTTTTATACCACTACCCATAGCCAGGAACTATCCCACCCAGGTTATCAACACAGGGACCCTCCTCACACTGCCAATGTCTTTTATAACACTACCCACAGCCAGGATCTATCCCACCCAGGTTATCAGTACAGGGACCCTCCTCACACTGCCAATGTCTTTTATACCACTACCCACAGCCAGGATCTATCCCACCCAGGTTATCAGTACAGGGACCCTCCTCACACTGCCAATGTCTTTTATACCACTACCCACAGCCAGGATGTATCCCACCCAGGTTATCAGTACAGGGACCCTCCTCACACTGCCAATGTCTTTTATACCACTACCCATAGCCATGATGTATCCCTCCCAGGTTACCAGCACAGAGACCCCTCCTAACACTGCCAATGTCTTTTATACCACTACCCATATCCAGGATGTATCCCACCCAGGTTACCAGCACAGAGACCCCTCCTCACACTGCCAATGTCTCTTATACTACTACCCATAGCCAGGATCTATACCACCCAGGTTACCAGCACAGAGCCCCCTCACACTGCCAATGTCTTTTATACCACTACCCATAGCCAGGATCTATCCCACCCAGGTTACCAGCACAGAGACCCCTCCTCACACTGCCAATGTGTCTTATACCACTACCCATAGCTAGGATCTATCCCACTAAGGTTACCAGCACAGGGACCCTCCTCACACTGCCAATGTCTTTTATACCACTACCCATAGCCAGGATCTATCCCACCCATGTTATCAGTACAGAGCCCTCTCACACTGCCAATGTCTTTTATACCACTACCCATAGCCAGGATCTGTCCCACCCAGGTTACCAGCACAGAGCCCCTCACACTGCCAATGTCTTTTATACCACTACCCATAGCCAGGATGTATCCCACTGAGGTTACCAGCACAGAGACCCCTCCTCACACTGCCAATGTGTCTTATACCACTACCCATAGCCAGGATCTATCCCACTAAGGTTACCAGCACAGAGCCCCATCACACTGCGGGGTATACAGAGGAGTCACAGGAGCTGTTCTGTTACATGTTACCCAAAATAAATCCATATCAATGTATTTCTGCCGAGTTCTATTGTCAGTATATTATATATTACACTACAGATACCCGGGCTGTACATAAATATATTATTACACTACAGGGGTCTATACTCTCCAGGCTCTCCGTGCTGTACATACATATATTATTAGTTTTACATAAAGCAGGGCAAAGCAGCCGGAGCGTCTCATTCCGATATCTACAATACACAGCGGCTAGGGATAAGCGAGCTCTATGCACCGTACGGTACACATACAGTACTGTAGCAGGTCAGGCTCGATTGACATGGCTGCCGCCCGTGACCCTGTGCATCTTGGAAGCCCTCAGCTATGGAGCCAGCGAGGGCAATGCTGAAGGAGTGACTCAATACCCTAGTTATATTACACAGGATCAATAGGGATAAGCGAGTTCTACGCACATTACGATACACCAGACTCAACTGCATAGCAAGTTGACAAGGTCGCTGCCGCCTGTGACCTTGCACCTCTTGGAAGCACTCAGCAATGGAGCCAGCGACAGTATCAATTTTGCAAGAGTCAGGGCAATGCTGAAGGAGTGTCTCAATACCCTAGTTAAAATACACAGGGCAAAGAGGTCCTGTAGAATGAGCAATTAATAAATATAGTGTATACAGACGCAAAACAACATGTTTAGGCTACAGTTTGGTCCACTGAAGTTAGGGAAATACTACAGCACTGCATGTGAGCGTCCAAGTCCCGTCTGCAGAAATGATTCATTCATTCATCCCCAAAAAAATAACCAATAAATCAATCAATTATAAGTGTATACATACGCAAGCGAATGTGTAAGATAAAGGTTCTTATGACGTAAGTGTTCTGTGAGTTTATAATTCCCGTAGAATGAGCGATTAATATAAATTGAGTATACAGATGCAAATCATGTTAGAGCCAAAGAATGTGTCAAAACTATGGTCCAATTCCCATATCCCCGCCATAATCACAAACCAATGGGAAGGGATCACTGCTTACATTTACTCATGAGCTTAGGTACATGTCATGATTTACCTCGCGGCATGACAGATACATAAGCCCATTGGTTTTTATTATGCCATAATGACTATGCCATTTAGACGCTCACATACTGTATCCCTAACATCAATAGACCATACCTGTATCACGTTCGTTTGCATCCGTATACACTACTATTGTTTATTTGTTGATTTGTCTGCGGGACTTGGACGCTCACATTCTCCTAACATCAATGGACTATACTGTGGCTTTATCACGTTCGTTTGTGTCTGTATATACTGTACTATTTGCATCTGTACATACTGTAATAAATACAGTACTATATACTGTATTTGACATACTGTAGCATACTGTAGCGTAATGAGACGCACCAGTAAAGTAGTTCTTATGCTGTAGTTCAGTATTGTATTTTAATGGACACCACACGCATGTGCAATGGTGATTTTAAAAAGTGACATCTGGTGGATGATCACAGGTATTACACTCAAAGGTAACGCCAAATGCTCTGTGCTCCTCCCTAAGATTAGGCACGCCTCCTTGCGTCCAGGCACGCTGTGTATGCCCGATCGTGACTATCGCCTCAGCCTGCCAAGATAACTGAGGCTCCATCTGAAGGTGGTAAAACATGACACTCACTAACACATATCGATGCGTATGACAGTAAAGCAACACATCACTACAAGATTACCGATGACACAGATATTACACACCAGCGTATTGAAGGAGAAACTGAGAGTGATACAAACACTATTACGTACTGAAGAACAGGTAACATCAATAAAAGGACCAACAGGTGAAGATGATGGCAGTACATACCCCAAGCTGTAACGGAGGAAGCAGAGGTATGAGTGACTTGAGGTACTTACCTCTTCCTATTTCTGACGCTCATTCTAGAAGAATTTGGCTAAAAATGTCCCAATCAGGGACCGGATGGAATCTCTCCTAAACAGAGATGAAGGGAAATATGCTTAGCGGGAACACGAGAGATAATGAGTCCTCCAGTTTATGGGGACCCACAGGTACAGACCATACATACCAGTGTCCCATACAATGAGGAATAAATATATCAACCAAGCGGAGTGTTCCACATTGGAGGTACAGTCCCAAAGACGCGAACAATGATGAAACTAGAACCTGTAGGGTTCTAACAAAGAAATATATTATTACGCTACAGGGAGTATATATCATCCAGGCTCTACATAAATATATTATTACACTATAGGGAGTGTATAATCCCCAGGCTCTCCGTGCTGTATAAGGAGGTGCTGGACATAATATATTATTACACTATAGGGAGTGTATAATCTCCAGGCTCTCCGTGCTGTATAAGGAGGTGCTGGACATAATATATTATTACACTATAGGGAGTGTATTATCTCCAGGCTCTCCGTGCTGTATAAGGAAGTGCTGGACATAATATATTATTACACTATAGGGAGTGTATAATCTCCTGGCTCTCCGTGCTGTATAAGGAGGTGCTGGACATAATATATTATTACACTATAGGGAGTGTATAATCTCCAGGCTCTCCGTGCTGTATAAGGAGGTGCTGGACATAATATATTATTACACTATAGGGAGTGTATAATCTCCAGGCTCTCCGTGCTGTATAAGGAGGTGCTGGACATAATATATTATTACACTATAGGGAGTGTATAATCTCCAGGCTCTCCGTGCTGTATAAGGAGGTGCTGGACATAATATATTATTACACTATAGGGAGTGTATAATCTCCAGGCTCTCCGTGCTGTATAAGGAGGTGCTGGACATAATATATTATTACACTATAGGGAGTGTATAATCTCCAGGCTCTGCGTGCTGTATAAGGAGGTGCTGGACATAATATATTATTACACTTTAGGGAGTGTATAATCTCCAGGCTCTCCGTGCTGTAAAAGGAGGTGCTGGACATAATATATTATTACACTGTAGGGAGTGTATAATCTCCAGGCTCTCCGTGCTGTATAAGGAGGTGCTGGACATAATATATTATTACACTATAGGGAGTGTATAATCTCCAGGCTCTCAGTGCTGTATAAGGAGGTGCTGGACATAATATATTATTACACTATAGGGAGTGTATAATCTCCAGGCTCTCCGTGCTGTATAAGGAGGTGCTGGACATAATATATTATTACACTATAGGGAGTGTATAATCTCCAGGCTCTCCGTGCTGTATAAGGAGGTGCTGGACATAATACACTCCCTATAGTGTAATAATATATTATCTCCAGGCTCTCCGTGCTGTATAAGGAAGTGCTGGACATAATATATTATTACACTATAGGGAGTGTATAATCTCCTGGCTCTCCGTGCTGTATAAGGAGGTGCTGGACATAATATATTATTACACTATAGGTAGTGTATAATCTCCAGGCTCTCCGTGCTGTATAAGGAGGTGCTTGACATAATATATTATTACACTATAGGGAGTGTATAATCTCCAGGCTCTCCGTGCTGTATAAGGAGGTGCTGGACATAATATATTATTACACTATAGGGAGTGTATAATCTCCAGGCTCTCCGTGCTGTATAAGGAGGTGCTGGACATAATATATTATTACACTTTAGGGAGTGTATAATCTCCAGGCTCTCCGTGCTGTAAAAGGAGGTGCTGGACATAATATATTATTACACTGTAGGGAGTGTATAATCTCCAGGCTCTCCGTGCTGTATAAGGAGGTGCTGGACATAATATATTATTACACTATAGGGAGTGTATAATCTCCAGGCTCTCAGTGCTGTATAAGGAGGTGCTGGACATAATATATTATTACACTATAGGGAGTGTATAATCTCCAGGCTCTCCGTGCTGTATAAGGAGGTGCTGGACATAATATATTATTACACTATAGGGAGTGTATAATCTCCAGGCTGTCCGTGCTGTATAAGGAGGTGCTGGACATAATATATTATTACACTATAGGGAGTGTATAATCTCCAGGCTCTCCGTGCTGTAAAAGGAGGTGCTGGACATAATATACTATTACACTATAGGGAGTGTATAATCTCCAGGCTCTCCGTGCTGTAAAAGGAGGTGCTAGACATAATATACTATTACACTATAGGGAGTGTATAATCCCCAGGCTCTGCGTGCTGTATAAGGAGGTGCTGGACATAATATATTATTACACTATAGGGAGTGTATAATCTCCATGCTCTCCGTGCTGTATAAGGAGGTGCTGGACATAATATATTATTACACTATAGGGAGTGTATAATCTCCAGGCTCTCCGTGCTGTATAAAGTGGTGTTGGACATAATATATTATTACACTATAGGGAGTGTATAATCTCCAGGCTCTCCGTGCTGTATAAGGAGGTGCTGGACATAATATATTATTACACTATAGGGAGTGTATAATCTCCAGGCTCTCCGTGCTGTATAAGGAGGTGCTGGACATAATATATTATTACACTATAGGGAGTGTATAATCTCCAGGCTCTCCGTGCTGTATAAGGAGGTGCTGGACATAATGTATTATTACACTATAGGGAGTGTATAATCTCCAGGCTCTCCGTGCTGCATAAGGATGTGCTGGACATAATGTATTATTACACTATAGGGAGTGTATAATCTCCAGGCTCTCCGTGCTGTATAAGGAGGTGCTGGACATAATATATTATTACACTATAGGGAGTGTATAATCTCCAGGCTCTCCGTGCTGTATAAGGAGGTGCTGGACATAATATATTATTACACTATAGGGAGTGTATAATCTCCAGGCTCTCCGTGCTGTATAAGGAGGTGCTGGACATAATATATTATTACACTATAGGGAGTGTATAATCTCCAGGCTCTCCGTGCTGTATAAGGAGGTGCTGGACATAATATATTATTACACTATAGGGAGTGTATAATCTCCAGGCTCTCCGTGCTGTATAAGGAGGTGCTGGACATAATATATTATTACACTATAGGGAGTGTATAATCTCCAGGCTCTGCGTGCTGTATAAGGAGGTGCTGGACATAATATATTATTACACTTTAGGGAGTGTATAATCTCCAGGCTCCCCGTGCTGTAAAAGGAGGTGCTGGACATAATATATTATTACACTGTAGGGAGTGTATAATATCCAGGCTCTCCGTGCTGTATAAGGAGGTGCTGGACATAATATATTATTACACTATATGGAGTGTATAATCTCCAGGCTCTCCGTGCTGTATAAGGAGGTGCTGGACATAATATATTATTACACTATAGGGAGTGTATAATCTCCAGGCTCTCCGTGCTGTATAAGGAGGTGTTGGACATAATATATTATTACACTATAGGGAGTGTATAATCTCCAGGCTGTCCGTGCTGTATAAGGAGGTGCTGGACATAATATATTATTACACTATAGGGAGTGTATAATCTCCAGGCTGTCCGTGCTGTATAAGGAGGTGCTGGACATAATATATTATTACACTATAGGGAGTGTATAATCTCCAGGCTCTCCGTGCTGTATAAGGAGGTGCTGGACATAATATATTATTACACTATAGGGAGTGTATAATCTCCAGGCTCTCCATTCTGTATAAGGAGGTGCTGGACATAATATATTATTATACTATAGGGAGTGTATAATCTCCAGGCTCTCCGTGCTGTATATGGAGGTGCTGGACATAATATATTATTACACTATAGGGAGTGTATAATCTCCAGGCTCTCCGTGCTGTAAAAGGAGGTGCTAGACATAATATACTATTACACTATAGGGAGTGTATAATCCCCAGGCTCTGCGTGCTGTATAAGGAGGTGCTGGACATAATATATTATTACACTATAGGGAGTGTATAATCTCCAGGCTCTCCGTGCTGTATAAGGAGGTGCTGGACATAATATATTATTACACTATAGGGAGTGTATAATCTCCAGGCTCTCCGTGCTGTATAAAGAGGTGCTGGACATAATATATTATTACACTATAGGGAGTGTATAATCTCCAGGCTCTCCGTGCTGTATAAGGAGGTGCTGGACATAATATATTATTACACTATAGGGAGTGTATAATCTCCAGGCTCTCCGTGCTGTATAAGGAGGTGCTGGACATAATATATTATTACACTATAGGGAGTGTATAATCTCCAGGCTGTCCGTGCTGTATAAGGAGGTGCTGGACATAATATATTATTACACTATAGGGAGTGTATAATCTCCAGGCTCTCCGTGCTGTATAAGGAGGTGCTGGACATAATATATTATTACACTATAGGGAGTGTATAATCTCCAGGCTCTCCAATCTGTATAAGGAGGTGCTGGACATAATATATTATTATACTATAGGGAGTGTATAATCTCCAGGCTCTCCGTGCTGTATATGGAGGTGCTGGACATAATATATTATTACACTATAGGGAGTGTATAATCTCCAGGCTCTCCGTGCTGTAAAAGGAGGTGCTAGACATAATATACTATTACACTATAGGGAGTGTATAATCCCCAGGCTCTGCGTGCTGTATAAGGAGGTGCTGGACATAATATATTATTACACTATAGGGAGTGTATAATCTCCAGGCTCTCCGTGCTGTATAAGGAGGTGCTGGACATAATATATTATTACACTATAGGGAGTGTATAATCTCCAGGCTCTCCGTGCTGTATAAAGTAGAGATGAGCGCCTGAAATTTTTCGGGTTTTGTGTTTTGGTTTTGGGTTCGGTTCCGCGGCCGTGTTTTGGGTTCGAACGCGTTTTGGCAAAACCTCACCGAATTATTTTTGTCGGATTCGGGTGTGTTTTGGATTCGGGTGTTTTTTTCCAAAAACACTAAAAAACAGCTTAAATCATAGAATTTGGGGGTCATTTTGATCCCAAAGTATTATTAACCTCAAAAACCATAATTTACACTCATTTTCAGTCTATTCTGAATACCTCACACCTCACAATATTATTTTTAGTCCTAAAATTTGCACCGAGGTCGCTGTGTGAGTAAGATAAGCGACCCTAGTGGCCGACACAAACACCGGGCCCATCTAGGAGTGGCACTGCAGTGTCACGCAGGATGTCCCTTCCAAAAAACCCTCCCCAAACAGCACATGACGCAAAGAAAAAAAGAGGCGCAATGAGGTAGCTGTGTGAGTAAGATTAGCGACCCTAGTGGCCGACACAAACACCGGGCCCATCTAGGAGTGGCACTGCAGTGTCAGGCAGGATGGCCCTTCCAAAAAACCCTCCCCAAACAGCACATGACGCAAAGAAAAAAAGAGGCTTTTTACTGATATTTGGTGTTTTGGATTTGACATGCTCTGTACTATGACATTGGGCATCGGCCTTGGCAGACGACGTTGCTGGCATTTCATCGTCTCGGCCATGACTAGTGGCAGCAGCTTCAGCACGAGGTGGAAGTGGATCTTGATCTTTCCCTAATTTTGGAACCTCAACTTTTTTGTTCTCCATATTTTATAGGCAGAACTAAAAGGCACCTCAGGTAAACAATGGAGATGGATGGATTGGATACTAGTATACAATTATGGACGGACTGCCACGGTTAGGTGGTATAAAAAAACCACGGTTAGGTGGTATATATTGTAATACAATTATGGATGGACGGACTGCCTGCCGAGTGCCGACACAGAGGTAGCCACAGCCGTGAACTACCGCACTGTACACTGGTTGATAAAGAGATAGTAGTATACTCGTAACAACTAGTATGACTGACTATGACGGTATAAAGAATGAAAAAAAAACCACGGTTAGGTGGTATATATTGTAATACAATTATGGATGGACGGACTGCCTGCCGAGTTCCGACACAGAGGTAGCCACAGCCGTGAACTACCGCACTGTACACTGGTTGATAAAGAGATAGTAGTATACTCGTAACAACTAGTATGACTGACTATGACGGTATAAAGAATGAAAAAAAAACCACGGTTAGGTGGTATATATTATAATACAATTATGGATGGACGGACTGCCTGCCGACTGCCGACACAGAGGTAGCCACAGCCGTGAACTACCGCACTGTACACTGGTTGATAAAGAGATAGTAGTATACTCGTAACAACTAGTATGACGCTATGACGGTATAAAGAATGAAAAAAAAACCACGGTTAGGTGGTATATATTATAATAATACAATTATGGATGGACGGACTGCCTGCCGACTGCCGACACAGAGGTAGCCACAGCCGTGAACTACCGCACTGTACTGTGTCTGCTGCTAATATAGACTGGTTGATAAAGAGATAGTATACAATACATACAACAATATACTACTATACTGGTGGTCAGGCACTGGTCACCACTAGTCACACTGGCAGTGGCACTCCTGCAGCAAAAGTGTGCACTGTTTAATTTTAAATTAATATAATATTATGTACTCCTGGCTCCTGCTATAACAACCTGCAGTGCTCCCCAGTCTCCCCCACAATTATTATAAGCTTTTATACATTGATGTGCAGCACACTGGGCTGAGCTGAGTGCACACAGACTGAGTCACACTGTGTGACTGCTGTGTATCGTTTTTTTCAGGCAGAGAACGGATATAGCAGAGAACGGATATATTAAATAAAAGTTAACTTAACAACAACTGCACTGGTCACTGTGGTAAACTCTGTCTGCACAATCTCTCTCTCTTCTAATCTATTCTAATGGAGAGGACGCCAGCCACGTCCTCTCCCTATCAATCTCAATGCACGTGTGAAAATGGCGGCGACGCGCGGCTCCTTATATAGAATCCGAGTCTCGCGAGAATCCGACAGCGTCATGATGACGTTCGGGCGCGCACGGGTTAACCGAGCAAGGCGGGAATATCCGAGTCGCTCGGACCCGTGAAAAAAAACATGAAGTTCTGGCGGGTTCGGATTCAGAGAAACCGAACCCGCTCATCTCTAGTATAAAGAGGTGCTGGACATAATATATTATTACACTATAGGGAGTGTATAATCTCCAGGCTCTCCGTGCTGTATAAGGAGGTGCTGGACATAATATATTATTACACTATAGGGAGTGTATAATCTCCAGGCTCTCCGTGCTGTATAAGGAGGTGCTGGACATAATATATTATTACACTATAGGGAGTGTATAATCTCCAGGCTCTCCGTGCTGTATAAGGAGGTGCCGGACATAATATATTATTACACTATAGGGAGTGTATAATCTCCAGGCTCTCCGTGCTGTATAAAGAGGTGCTGGACATAATATATTATTACACTATAGGGAGTGTATAATCTCCAGGCTCTCCGTGCTGTATAAGGAGGTGCTGGACATAATATATTATTACACTATAGGGAGTGTATAATCTCCAGGCTGTCCGTGCTGTATAAGGAGGTGCTGGACATAATATATTATTACACTATAGGGAGTGTATAATCTCCAGGCTGTCCGTGCTGTATAAGGAGGTGCTGGACATAATATATTATTACACTATAGGGAGTGTATAATCTCCAGGCTGTCCGTGCTGTATAAGGAGGTGCTGGACATAATATATTAATACACTATAGGGAGTGTATAATCTCCAGGCTCTCCGTGCTGTATAAGGAGGTGCTGGACATAATATATTATTACACTATAGGGAGTGTATAATCTCCAGGCTCTCCATTCTGTATAAGGAGGTGCTGGACATAATATATTATTATACTATAGGGAGTGTATAATCTCCAGGCTCTCCGTGCTGTATAAGGAGGTGCTGGACATAATATATTATTACACTATAGGGAGTGTATAATCTCCAGGCTCTCCATGCTGTATAAGAAAGTGCTGGACATAATATATTATTACACTATAGTGAGTGTATAATCTCCAGGCTGTCCGTGCTGTATAAGGAGGTGCTGGACATAATATATTATTACACTATAGGGAGTGTATAATCTCCAGGCTCTCCATGCTGTATAAGGAGGTGCTGGACATAATTATATTATTACACTACAGGGAGTATATATCATCCAGGCTCTAAATAAATATATTATTACACTATAGGGAGTGTATAATCTCCAGGCTCTCCGTGCTGTATAAGGAGGTGCTGGACATAATATATTATTACACTATAGGGAGTGTATAATCTCCAGGCTCTCCGTGCTGTATAAGGAGGTGCTGGACATAATATATTATTCACTATAGGGAGTGTATAATCTCCAGGCTCTCCGTGCTGTATAAGGAGGTGCTGGACATAATATATTATTACACTATAGGGAGTGTATAATCTCCAGGCTCTCCGTGCTGTATAAGGAGATGCTGGACATAATATATTATTACACTATAGGGAGTGTATAATCTCCAGGCTCTCCATGCTGTATAAGGAGTTGCTGGACATAATATATTATTACACTATAGGGAGTGTATAATCTCCAGGCTCTCCGTGCTGTATAAGGAGGTGTTGGACATAATATATTATTACACTATAGGGAGTGTATAATCTCCAGGCTCTCCATGCTGTATAAGGAGTTGCTGGACATAATATATTATTACACTATAGGGAGTGTATAATCTCCAGGCTCTCCGTGCTGTATAAGGAGGTGTTGGACATAATATATTATTACACTATAGGGAGTGTATAATCTCCAGGCTCTCCGTGCTGTATAAGGAGGTGATGGACATAATATATTATTACACTATAGGGAGTGTATAATCTCCAGGCTCTCCATGCTGTATAAGGAGGTGCTGGACATAATATATTATTACACTATAGGGAGTGTATAATCTCCATGCTCTCCGTGCTGTATAAGAAGGTGCTGGACATAATATATTATTACACTATAGGGAGTGTATAATCTCCAGGCTCTCCGTGCTGTATAAAGTGGTGCTGGACATAATATATTATTACACTATAGGGAGTGTATAATCTCCAGGCTCTCCGTGCTGTATAAGGAGGTGCTGAACATAATATATTATTACACTATAGGGAGTGTATAATTTCCAGGCTCTCTGTGCTGTATAAGGAGGTGCTGGACATAATATATTATTACACTATAGGGAGTGTATAATCTCCAGGCTCTCCATGCTGTATAAGGAGGTGCTGGACATAATATATTATTACACTATAGGGAGTGTATAATCTCCAGGCTCTCCGTGCTGTATAAGGAGGTGCTGGACATAATATATTATTACACTATAGGGAGTGTATAATCTCCAGGCTCTCCGTGCTGTATAAGGAGGTGCTGGACATAATATATTATTACACTATAGGGAGTGTATAATCTCCAGGCTCTCCGTGCTGTATAAGGAGGTGCTGGACATAATATATTATTACACTATAGGGAGTGTATAATCTCCAGGCTCTCCGTGCTGTATAAGGAGGTGCTGGACATAATATATTATTACACTACAGGGAGTGTATAATCTCCAGGCTCTCCGTGCTGTATAAGGAGGTGTTGTACATAATATATTATTACACTATAGGGAGTGTATAATCTCCTGGCTCTCCGTGCTGTATAAGGAGGTGCTGGACATAATATATTATTACACTATAGGGAGTGTATAATCTCCAGGCTCTCCGTGCTGTATAAGGAGGTGTTGGACATAATATATTATTACACTATAGGGAGTGTATAATCTCCAGGCTCTCCGTGCTGTATAAGGAGGTGCTGGACATAATATATTATTACACTATAGGGAGTGTATAATCTCCAGGCTCTCCGTGCTGTATAAGGAGGTGCTGGACATAATTATATTATTACACTACAGGGAGTATATATCATCCAGGCTCTAAATAAATATATTATTACACTATAGGGAGTGTATAATCTCCAGGCTCTCCGTGCTGTATAAGGAGGTGCTGGACATAATATATTATTACACTATAGGGAGTGTATAATCTCCAGGCTCTCCGTGCTGTATAAGGAGGTGCTGGACATAATATATTATTCACTATAGGGAGTGTATAATCTCCAGGCTCTCCGTGCTGTATAAGGAGGTGCTGGACATAATATATTATTACACTATAGGGAGTGTATAATCTCCAGGCTCTCCGTGCTGTATAAGGAGATGCTGGACATAATATATTATTACACTATAGGGAGTGTATAATCTCCAGGCTCTCCATGCTGTATAAGGAGTTGCTGGACATAATATATTATTACACTATAGGGAGTGTATAATCTCCAGGCTCTCCGTGCTGTATAAGGAGGTGTTGGACATAATATATTATTACACTATAGGGAGTGTATAATCTCCAGGCTCTCCATGCTGTATAAGGAGTTGCTGGACATAATATATTATTACACTATAGGGAGTGTATAATCTCCAGGCTCTCCATGCTGTATAAGGAGGTGTTGGACATAATATATTATTACACTATAGGGAGTGTATAATCTCCAGGCTCTCCGTGCTGTATAAAGAGGTGATGGACATAATATATTATTACACTATAGGGAGTGTATAATCTCCAGGCTCTCCATGCTGTATAAGGAGGTGCTGGACATAATATATTATTACACTATAGGGAGTGTATAATCTCCATGCTCTCCGTGCTGTATAAGAAGGTGCTGGACATAATATATTATTACACTATAGGGAGTGTATAATCTCCAGGCTCTCCGTGCTGTATAAAGTGGTGCTGGACATAATATATTATTACACTATAGGGAGTGTATAATCTCCAGGCTCTCCGTGCTGTATAAGGAGGTGCTGAACATAATATATTATTACACTATAGGGAGTGTATAATTTCCAGGCTCTCTGTGCTGTATAAGGAGGTGCTGGACATAATATATTATTACACTATAGGGAGTGTATAATCTCCAGGCTCTCCGTGCTGTATAAGGAGGTGCTGGACATAATATATTATTACACTATAGGGAGTGTATAATCTCCAGGCTCTCCGTGCTGTATAAGGAGGTGCTGGACATAATATATTATTACACTATAGGGAGTGTATAATCTCCAGGCTCTCCGTGCTGTATAAGGAGGTGCTGGACATAATATATTATTACACTATAGGGAGTGTATAATCTCCAGGCTCTCCGTGCTGTATAAGGAGGTGCTGGACATAATATATTATTACACTATAGGGAGTGTATAATCTCCAGGCTCTCCGTGCTGTATAAGGAGGTGCTGGACATAATATATTATTACACTACAGGGAGTGTATAATCTCCAGGCTCTCCGTGCTGTATAAGGAGGTGTTGTACATAATATATTATTACACTATAGGGAGTGTATAATCTCCTGGCTCTCCGTGCTGTATAAGGAGGTGCTGGACATAATATATTATTACACTATAGGGAGTGTATAATCTCCAGGCTCTCCGTGCTGTATAAGGAGGTGTTGGACATAATATATTATTACACTATAGGGAGTGTATAATCTCCAGGCTCTCCGTGCTGTATAAGGAGGTGCTGGACATAATATATTATTACACTATAGGGAGTGTATAATCTCCAGGCTCTCCGTGCTGTATAAGGAAGTGCTGGATATAATATATTATTACACTATAGGGAGTGTATAATCTCCAGGCTCTCCATGCTGTATAAGGAGGTGCTGGACACAATATATTATTACACTATAGGGAGTGTATAATCTCCATGCTCTCCGTGCTGTATAAGAAGGTGCTGGACATAATATATTATTACATTATAGGGAGTGTATAATCTCCAGGCTCTCCGTGCTGTATAAAGTGGTGCTGGACATAATATATTATTACACTATAGGGAGTGTATAATCTCCAGGCTCTCCGTGCTGTATAAAGTGGTGCTGGACATAATATATTATTACACTATAGGGAGTGTATAATCTCCAGGCTCTCCGTGCTGTATAAGGAGGTGCTGGACATAATATATTATTACACTATAGGGAGTGTATAATCTCCAGGCTCTCCGTGCTGTATAAGGAGGTGCTGGACATAATATATTATTACACTATAGGGAGTGTATAATCTCCAGGCTCTCCATGCTGTATAAGGAGGTGCTGGACATAATATATTATTACACTATAGGGAGTGTATAATCTCCAGGCTCTCCGTGCTGTATAAGGAGGTGCTGGACATAATATATTATTACACTATAGGGAGTGTATAATCTCCAGGCTCTCCGTGCTGTATAAGGAGGTGCTGAACATAATATATTATTACACTATAGAGAGTGTATAATTTCCAGGCTCTCTGTGCTGTATAAGGAGGTGCTGGACATAATATATTATTACACTATAGGGAGTGTATAATCTCCAGGCTCTCCGTGCTGTATAAGGAGGTGCTGGACATAATATATTATTACACTATAGGGAGTGTATAATCTCCAGGCTCTCCGTGCTGTATAAGGAGGTGCTGGACATAATATATTATTACACTATAGGGAGTGTATAATCTCCAGGCTCTCCGTGCTGTATAAGGAGGTGCTGGACATAATATATTATTACACTATAGGGAGTGTATAATCTCCAGGCTCTCCGTGCTGTATAAGGAGGTGCTGGACATAATATATTATTACACTATAGGGAGTGTATAATCTCCAGGCTCTCCGTGCTGTATAAGGAGGTGTTGGACATAATATATTATTACACTACAGGGAGTGTATAATCTCCAGGCTCTCCGTGCTGTATAAGGAGGTGTTGTACATAATATATTATTACACTATAGGGAGTGTATAATCTCCTGGCTCTCCGTGCTGTATAAGGAGGTGCTGGACATAATATATTATTACACTATAGGGAGTGTATAATCTCCAGGCTCTCCGTGCTGTATAAGGAGGTGTTGGACATAATATATTATTACACTATAGGGAGTGTATAATCTCCAGGCTCTCCGTGCTGTATAAGGAGGTGCTGGACATAATATATTATTACACTATAGGGAGTGTATAATCTCCAGGCTCTCCGTGCTGTATAAGGAAGTGCTGGATATAATATATTATTACACTATAGGGAGTGTATAATCTCCAGGCTCTCCATGCTGTATAAGGAGGTGCTGGACACAATATATTATTACACTATAGGGAGTGTATAATCTCCATGCTCTCCGTGCTGTATAAGAAGGTGCTGGACATAATATATTATTACATTATAGGGAGTGTATAATCTCCAGGCTCTCCGTGCTGTATAAAGTGGTGCTGGACATAATATATTATTACACTATAGGGAGTGTATAATCTCCAGGCTCTCCGTGCTGTATAAAGTGGTGCTGGACATAATATATTATTACACTATAGGGAGTGTATAATCTCCAGGCTCTCCGTGCTGTATAAGGAGGTGCTGGACATAATATATTATTACACTATAGGGAGTGTATAATCTCCAGGCTCTCTGTGCAGTATAAGGAGGTGCTGGACATAATATATTATTACACTATAGGGAGTGTATAATCTCCAGGCTCTCCATGCTGTATAAGAAGGTGCTGGACATAATATATTATTACACTATAGGGAGTGTATAATCTCCAGGCTCTCCGTGCTGTATAAGGAGGTGCTGGACATAATATATTATTACACTATAGGGAGTGTATAATCTCCAGGCTCTCCGTGCTGTATAAGAAGGTGCTGGACATAATATATTATTACACTATAGGGAGTGTATAATCTCCAGGCTCTCCGTGCTGTATAAAGTGGTGCTGGACATAATATATTATTACACTATAGGGAGTGTATAATCTCCAGGCTCTCCGTGCTGTATAAGGAGGTGCTGGACATAATATATTATTACACTATAGGGAGTGTATAATCTCCAGGCTCTCCGTGCTGTATAAAGTGGTGCTGGATATAATATATTATTACACTATAGGGAGTGTATAATCTCCAGGCTCTCCGTGCTGTATAAAGTGGTGCTGGACATAATATATTATTACACTATAGGGAGTGTATAATCTCCAGGCTCTCCGTGCTGTATAAGGAGGTGCTGAACATAATATATTATTACACTATAGGGAGTGTATAATTTCCAGGCTCTCCGTGCTGTATAAGGAGGTGCTGGACATAATATATTATTACACTATAGGGAGTGTATAATCTCCAGGCTCTCCGTGCTGTATAAGGAGGTGCTGGACATAATATATTATTACACTATAGGGAGTGTATAATCTCCAGGCTCTCCGTGCTGTATAAGGAGGTGCTGGACATAATATATTATTACACTATAGGGAGTGTATAATCTCCAGGCTCTCCGTGCTGTATAAGGAGGTGCTGGACATAATATAATATTACACTACAGGGAGTGTATAATCTCCAGGCTCTCCGTGCTGTATAAGGAGGTGTTGTACATAATATATTATTACACTATAGGGAGTGTATAATCTCCTGGCTCTCCGTGCTGTATAAGGAGGTGCTGGACATAATATATTATTACACTATAGGGAGTGTATAATCTCCAGGCTCTCCGTGCTGTATAAGGAGGTGTTGGACATAATATATTATTACACTATAGGGAGTGTATAATCTCCAGGCTCTCCGTGCTGTATAAGGAGGTGCTGGACATAATATATTATTACACTATAGGGAGTGTATAATCTCCAGGCTCACCGTGCTGTATAAGGAGGTGCTGGACATAATATATTATTACACTATAGGGAGTGTATAATCTCCAGGCTCTCCGTGCTGTATAAGAAGGTGCTGGACATAACATATTATTACACTATAGGGAGTGTATAATCTCCAGGCTCTCCGTGCTGTATAAAGTGGTGCTGGACATAATATATTATTACACTATAGGGAGTGTATAATCTCCAGGCTCTCCGTGCTGTATAAAGTGGTGCTGGACATAATATATTATTACACTATAGGGAGTGTATAATCTCCAGGCTCTCCGTGCTGTATAAGGAGGTGCTGGACATAATATATTATTACACTATAGGGAGTGTATAATCTCCAGGCTCTCCATGCTGTATAAGGAGGTGCTGAACATAATATATTATTACACTATAGGGAGTGTATAATCTCCAGGCTTTCCGTGCTGTATAAGGAGATGCTGGACATAATATATTATTACACTATAGGGAGTGTATAATCTCCAGGCTCTCTGTGCTGTATAAGGAGGTGTTGTACATAATATATTATATATATATATATATATATATATATATATATATATACGCTTTATTTATATGGCACCACATGGGAATTACAGAGTATATAAAGGAATAATCAAAACAGGAAAACAGCAACTTACAGTTGAAGACAATATAAGATAAGTGCAGGGTATATACACATGACAATATAAGATAAGTGCAGGGTATATTATACACATGACAATATAAGATAAGTGCAGGGTATATACACATGACAATATAAGATAAGTGCAGGCTATATACACATAACAATATAAGATAAGTACAGGGTATATACACATGACAATATAAGATAAGTACAGGGTATATACACATGACAATATAAGATAAGTACAGGGTATATACACATAACAGTATAAGATAAGTACAGGGTATATACACATGACAATATAAGATAAGTATAGGGTATATACACATGACAATATAAGATAAGTACAGGCTATATACACATGACAATATAAGATAAGTACAGGGTATATACACATGACAATATAAGATAAGTGCAGGGTATATACACATGACAATATAAGATAAGTACAGGGTATATACACATGACAATATAAGATAAGTGCAGGGTATATACACATGACAATATAAGATAAGTGCAGGCTATATACACATGACAATATAAGATAAGTGCAGGGTATATACACATGACAATATAAGATAAGTGCAGGCTATATACACATGACAATATAAGATAAGTACAGGGTATATACACATGACAATATAAGATAAGTACAGGGTATATACACATGACAATATAAGATAAGTACAGGGTATATACACATAACAGTATAAGATAAGTACAGGGTATATACACATGACAATATAAGATAAGTATAGGGTATATACACATGACAATATAAGATAAGTACAGGGTATATACACATGACAATATAAGATAAGTGCAGGGTATATACACATGACAATATAAGATAAGTACAGGGTATATACACATGACAATATAAGATAAGTGCAGGGTATATACACATGACAATATAAGGTAAGTACAGGGTATATACACATGACAATATAAGATAAGTGCAGGGTATATACACATGACAATATAAGATAAGTACAGGGTATATACACATGACAATATAAGATAAGTACAGGCTATATACACATGACAATATAAGATAAGTACAGGGTATATACACATGACAATATAAGATAAGTGCAGGGTATATACACATGACAATATAAGATAAGTGCAGGGTCTATACACATGACAATATAAGATAAGTGCAGGGTATATACACATGACAATATAAGATAAGTACAGGGTATATACACATGACAATATAAGACAAGTACAGGGTATATACACATGACAGTATAAGATAAGTACAGGGTATATACACATGACAATATAAGATAAGTGCAGGGTATATACACATGACAATATAAGATAAGTGCAGGGTATATACACATGACAATATAAGATAAGTACAGGGTATATACACACATCACAATATAAGATAAGTACAGGGTATATACACATGACAGTATAAGATAAGTGCAGGCTATATACACATGACAATATAAGATAAGTGCAGGGTATATACACATGACAATATAAGATAAGTGCAGGGTATATACACATGACAATATAAGATAAGTGCAGGGTATATACACATGACAATATAAGATAAGTGCAGGCTATATACACACATGACAATATAAGATAAGTGCAGGCTATATACACATGACAATATAAGATAAGTACAGGGTATATACACATGACAATATAAGATAAGTACAGGGTATATACACATGACAATATAAGATAAGTGCAGGGTATATACACATGACAATATAAGATAAGTGCAGGGTATATACACATGACAATATAAGATAAGTGCAGGGTATATACACATGACAATATAAGATAAGTGCAGGGTATATACACATGACAATATAAGATAAGTACAGGGTATATACACATGACAATATAAGATAAGTGCAGGGTATATACACATGACACTATAAGATAAGTACAGGGTATATACACATGACAATATAAGATAAGTACAGGCTATATACACATGACAATATAAGATAAGTGCAGGGTATATACACATGACAATATAAGGTAAATACAGGGTATATACACATGACAATATAAGGTAAGTACAGGCTATATACACATGACAATATAAGATAAGTGCAGGGTATATACTAGGGATGAGCGGGTTCGGTTCCTCGGAATCCGAACCCGCCCGAACTTCAGTTTTTTTCACACGGGCCGAGCGACTCGGATCTTCCCGCCTTGCTCGGTTAACCCGAGCGCGCCCGAACGTCATCATCACGCTGTCGGATTCTCGCGATGCTCGGATTCTATCGCGAGACTCGGATTCTATATAAGGAGCCGCGCGTCGCCGCCATTTTCACACGTGCATTGAGATTCATAGGGAGAGGACGTGGCTGGCGTCCTCTCCGTTTATAGAGAAGAGAGTGAGACAGTAGAGAGAGACACAGTAGTAATTTTGGGGAGCATTAGGAGGAGTACTAGACTAGTTACTTGCTGAAGTGATAGAGAGAGATAGTGTGACTGTATTATCTGACTTGTGGGGGAGACACTGACAGTGGGGAGCAGTTAGAGTCTGAGAGCAGGACTCAGGACTCAGGAGTACATATAACGTACAGTGCACACTTTTGCTGCCAAAGTGCCACACTGCCATTGTGACCACACTGACCACCAGTATAATATATATTGTGATTGTCTGCTTAGGAGTACTACTTGCAAGTTGCTGATAGTGTGACCAGTGACCTGACCACCAGTTTAATAATCACCACCAGTTTATGAGTTTAATATATATATATATATATATATATATATATAATTGTATATAATATATATATATAATATTGTATACCACCTACCCGTGGTTTTTTTTTTCTTTCTTCTTTATACATACTACTATAGTAGCTTACTGTAGCAGTCTGCGGTGCTGCTGAGCTGACAGTGTCCAGCAGGTCCGTCATCAGTCATTACATAATAAATATATATACCTGTCCGGCTGCAGTACTAGTGATATTATATATATATATATTGATTTCATCTCATTATCATCCAGTCTATATTAGCAGCAGACACAGTACGGTAGTCCACGGCTGTAGCTACCTCTGTGTCGGCAGTCGCTCGTCCATCCATAATTGTATACCACCTAACCGTGGGTTTTTTTTTTCTTTCTTCTTTATACATACTACTATAGTAGCTTCATGTAGCAGTCTGCGGTGCTGCTGAGCTGACAGTGTCCAGCAGGTCCGTCATCAGTCATTACATAATAAATATATCTACCTGTCCGGCTGCAGTACTAGTGTGATATAATATATATTGATTTAATCTCATTATCATCCAGTCTATATTAGCAGCAGACACAGTACGGTAGTCCACGGCTGTAGCTACCTCTGTGTCTTTTAGTTGTGCCTATTAAAATATGGAGAACAAAAATGTTGAGGTTCCAAAATTAGGGAAAGATCAAGATCCACTTCCACCTCGTGCTGAAGCTGCTGCCACTAGTCATGGCCGAGACGATGAAATGCCAGCAACGTCGTCTGCCAAGGCCGATGCCCAATGTCATAGTACAGAGCATGTAAAATCCAAAACACAAAATATCAGTAAAAAAAGGACTCCAAAATCTAAAATAAAATTGTCGGAGGAGAAGCGTAAACTTGCCAATATGCCATTTACCACACGGAGTGGCAAGGAACGGCTGAGGCCCTGGCCTATGTTCATGGCTAGTGGTTCAGCTTCACATGAGGATGGAAGCACTCAGCCTCTCGCTAGAAAACTGAAAAGACTCAAGCTGGCAAAAGCACCGCAAAGAACTGTGCGTTCTTCGAAATCCCAAATCCACAAGGAGAGTCCAATTGTGTCGGTTGCGATGCCTGACCTTCCCAACACTGGACGTGAAGAGCATGCGCCTTCCACCATTTGCACGCCCCCTGCAAGTGCTGGAAGGAGCACCCGCAGTCCAGTTCCTGATAGTCAGATTGAAGATGTCAGTGTTGAAGTACACCAGGATGAGGAGGATATGGGTGTTGCTGGCGCTGGGGAGGAAATTGACAAGGAGGATTCTGATGGTGAGGTGGTTTGTTTAAGTCAGGCACCCGGGGAGACACCTGTTGTCCGTGGGAGGAATAGGGCCGTTGACATGCCTGGTGAAAATACCAAAAAAATCAGCTCTTCGGTGTGGAAGTATTTCACCAGAAATGCGGACAACATTTGTCAAGCCGTGTGTTGCCTTTGTCAAGCTGTAATAAGTAGGGGTAAGGACGTTAACCACCTCGGAACATCCTCCCTTATACGTCACCTGCAGCGCATTCATAATAAGTCAGTGACAAGTTCAAAAACTTTGGGCGACAGCGGAAGCAGTCCACTGACCAGTAAATCCCTTCCTCTTGTAACCAAGCTCACGCAAACCACCCCACCAACTCCCTCAGTGTCAATTTCCTCCTTCCCCAGGAATGCCAATAGTCCTGCAGGCCATGTCACTGGCAATTCTGACGAGTCCTCTCCTGCCTGGGATTCCTCCGATGCATCCTTGCGTGTAACGCCTACTGCTGCTGGCGCTGCTGTTGTTGCTGCTGGGAGTCGATGGTCATCCCAGAGGGGAAGTCGTAAGCCCACTTTTACTACTTCCACCAAGCAATTGACTGTCCAACAGTCCTTTGCGAGGAAGATGAAATATCACAGCAGTCATCCTGTTGCAAAGCGGATAACTGAGGCCTTGACAATTATGTTGGTGTTAGACGTGCGTCCGGTATCCGCCGTTAGTTCACAGGGAACTAGACAATTTCTTGAGGTAGTGTGCCCCCGTTACCAAATACCATCTAGGTTCCACTTCTCTAGGCAGGCGATACCGAGAATGTACACGGACGTCAGAAAAAGACTCACCAGTGTCCTAAAAAATGCAGTTGTACCCAATGTCCACTTAACCACGGACATGTGGACAAGTGGAGCAGGGCAGGGTCAGGACTATATGACTGTGACAGCCCACTGGGTAGATGTATGGACTCCCGCCGCAAGAACAGCAGCGGCGGCACCAGTAGCAGCATCTCGCAAACGCCAACTCTTTCCTAGGCAGGCTACGCTTTGTATCACCGGTTTCCAGAATACGCACACAGCTGAAAACCTCTTACGGCAACTGAGGAAGATCATCGCGGAATGGCTTACCCCAATTGGACTCTCCTGTGGATTTGTGGCATCGGACAACGCCAGCAATATTGTGTGTGCATTAAATATGGGCAAATTCCAGCACGTCCCATGTTTTGCACATACCTTGAATTTGGTGGTGCAGAATTTTTAAAAAAACGACATGGGCGTGCAAGAGATGCTGTCGGTGGCCAGAAGAATTGCGGGACACTTTCGGCGTACAGGCACCACGTACAGAAGACTGGAGCACCACCAAAAACGCCTGAACCTGCCCTGCCATCATCTGAAGCAAGAAGTGGTAACGAGGTGGAATTCAACCCTCTATATGCTTCAGAGGTTGGAGGAGCAGCAAAAGGCCATTCAAGCCTATACAATTGAGCACGATATAGGAGGTGGAATGTACCTGTCTCAAGCGCAGTGGAGAATGATTTCAACGTTGTGCAAGGTTCTGCAACCTTTTGAACTTGCCACACGTGAAGTCAGTTCAGACACTGCCAGCCTGAGTCAGGTCATTCCCCTCATCAGGCTTTTGCAGAAGAAGCTGGAGGCATTGAAGGAGGAGCTAAAAGGGAGCGATTCCGCTAGGCATGTGGGACTTGTGGATGGAGCCCTTAATTCGCTTAACAAGGATTCACGGGTGGTCAATCTGTTGAAATCAGAGCACTACATTTTGGCCACCGTGCTCGATCCTAGATTTAAAACCTACGTTGTATCTCTCTTTCCGGCAGACACAAGTCTGCTGGGGTTCAAAGACCTGCTGGTGACAAAATTGTCAAGTCAAGCGGAACGCGACCTATCAACATCTCCTCCTTCACATTCTCCCGCAACTGGGGGTGCGAGGAAAAGGCTCAGAATTCCGAGCCCACCCGCTGGCTGTGATGCAGGGCAGTCTGGAGCGACTGCTGATGCTGACATCTGGTCCGGACTGAAGGACCTGACAACGATTACGGACATGTCGTCTACTGTCACTGCATATGATTCTCTCACCATTGAAAGAATGGTGGAGGATTATATGAGTGACCGCATCCAAGTAGGCACGTCACACAGTCCGTACTTATACTGGCAGGAAGAAGAGGCAATTTGGAGGCCCTTGCACAAACTGGCTTTATTCTACCTAAGTTGCCCTCCTACAAGTGTGTACTCCGAAAGAGTGTTTAGTGCCGCCGCTCACCTTGTCAGCAATCTGCGTACGAGGTTACTTCCAGAAAATGTGGAGAAGATGATGTTCATTAAAATGAATTATAATCTATTCCTCCGTGGAGACAATGACCAGCAGCAATTGCCTCCACAAAGTACACAGGGAGCTGAGATGGTGGATTCCAGTGGGGACGAATTGATAATCTGTGAGAAGCGGGATGTACACGGTGATATATCGGAGGATGATGATGAGGTGGACATCTTGCCTCTGTAGAGCCAGTTTGTGCAAGGAGAGATTAATTGCTTCTTTTTCGGTGGGGGTCCAAACCAACCCGTCATTTCAGTCACAGTCGTGTGGCAGACCCTGTCACTGAAATGATGGGTTGGTTAAAGTGTGCATGTCCTGTTTATACAACATAAGGGTGGGTGGGAGGGCCCAAGGACAATTCCATCTTGCACCTCTTTTTTCTTTCATTTTTATTTGCGTCATGTGCTGTTTGGGGAGTGTTTTTTGGAAGGGCCATCCTGCGTCACACTGCAGTGCCACTCCTAGATGGGCCAGGTGTTTGTGTCGGCCACTAGGGTCGCTTATCTTACTCACACAGTCAGCTACCTCATTGCGCCTCTTTTTTTCTTTGCGTCATGTGCTGTTTGGGGAGGGTTTTTTGGAAGGGACATCCTGCGTGACACTGCAGTGCCACTCCTAGATGGGCCCGGTGTTTGTGTCGGCCACTAGGGTCGCTTATCTTACTCACACAGCTACCTCATTGCGCCTCTTTTTTTCTTCTTTGCGTCATGTGCTGTTTGGGGAGTGTTTTTTGGAAGGGCCATCCTGCGTGACACTGCAGTGCCACTCCTAGATGGGCCAGGTGTTTGTGTCGGCCACTAGGGTCGCTTATCTTACTCACACAGCTACTTCATTGCGCCTCTTTTTTTCTTTGTGTCATGTGCTGTTTGGGGAGTGTTTTTTGGAAGGGCCATCCTGCGTGACACTGCAGTGCCACTCCTAGATGGGCCAGGTGTTTGTGTCGGCCACTAGGGTCGCTTATCTTACTCACACAGCTACCTCATTGCGCCTCTTTTTTTCTTCTTTGCGTCATGTGCTGTTTGGGGAGTGTTTTTTGGAAGGGCCATCCTGCGTGACACTGCAGTGCCACTCCTAGATGGGCCAGGTGTTTGTGTCGGCCACTAGGGTCGCTTAGCTTACTCACACAGCTACCTCATTGCGCCTCTTTTTTTCTTCTTTGCGTCATGTGCTGTTTGGGGAGTGTTTTTTGGAAGGGCCATCCTGCGTGACACTGCAGTGCCACTCCTAGATGGGCCAGGTGTTTGTGTCGGCCACTAGGGTCGCTTATCTTACTCACACAGCTACCTCATTGCGCCTCTTTTTTTCTTCTTTGCGTCATGTGCTGTTTGGGGAGTGTTTTTTGGAAGGGCCATCCTGCGTGACACTGCAGTGCCACTCATAGATGGGCCAGGTGTTTGTGTCGGCCACTAGGGTCGCTTAGCTTACTCACACAGCTACCTCATTGCGCCTCTTTTTTTCTTCTTTGCGTCATGTGCTGTTTGGGGAGTGTTTTTTGGAAGGGCCATCCTGCGTGACACTGCAGTGCCACTCCTAGATGGGCCAGGTGTTTGTGTCGGCCACTAGGGTCGCTTATCTTACTCACACAGCTACCTCATTGCGCCTCTTTTTTTCTTCTTTGCGTCATGTGCTGTTTGGGGAGTGTTTTTTGGAAGGGCCATCCTGCGTGACACTGCAGTGCCACTCCTAGATGGGCCAGGTGTTTGTGTCGGCCACTAGGGTCGCTTAGCTTACTCACACAGCTACCTCATTGCGCCTCTTTTTTTCTTTGCGTCATGTGCTGTTTGGGGAGTGTTTTTTGGAAGGGCCATCCTGCGTGACACTGCAGTGCCACACCTAGATGGGCCAGGTGTTTGTGTCGGCCACTAGGGTCGCTTAGCTTAGTCATTCAGCGACCTCGGTGCAAATTTTAGGACTAAAAATAATATTGTGAGGTGTGAGGTATTCAGAATAGACTGAAAATGAGTGGAAATTATGGTTTTTGAGGTTAATAATACTTTGGGATCAAAATGACCCCCACATTCTATGATTTAAGCTGTTTTTTAGGGTTTTTTAAAAAAAACACCCGAATCCAAAACACACCCGAATCCGACAAAAAAAATTCGGTGAGGTTTTGCCAAAACGCGGTCGAACCCAAAACACGGCCGCGGAACCGAACCCAAAACCAAAACCCAAAAAATTTCAAGTGCACATCCCTAGTATATACACATGACAATATAAGATAAGTACAGGGTATATACACATGACAATATAAGGTAAGTACAGGGTATATACACATGACAATATAAGATAAGTACAGGGTATATACACATGACAATATAAGATAAGTACAGGCTATATACACATGACAATATAAGATAAGTGCAGGGTATATACACATGACAATATAAGGTAAGTACAGGGTATATACACATGACAATATAAGGTAAGTACAGGGTATATACACATGACAATATAAGGTAAGTACAGGGTATATACACATGACAATATAAGGTAAGTGCAGGGTATATACACATGACAATATAAGGTAAGTACAGGGTATATACACATGACAATATAAGGTAAGTACAGGGTATATACACATGACAATATAAGGTAAGTACAGGGTATATACACATGACAATATAAGATAAGTACAGGGTATATACACATGACAGTATAAGATAAGTACAGGGTATATACACATGACAATATAAGATAAGTATAGGGTATATACACATGACAATATAAGATAAGTACAGGCTATATACACATGACAATATAAGATAAGTACAGGGTATATACACATGACAATATAAGATAAGTACAGGGTATATACACATGACAATATAAGGTAAGTACAGGTTATATACACATGACAATATAAGGTAAGTACAGGGTATATACACATAGTTACATCAGCAGATGACACTGATAGACGTACCGGGGCGGCAGAGGACTGCAGGGTTTGCTGCTGTTGAAGATTAATAAAGTAATATAAGGATAAGCACATGAGGGAAGAGGGCCCTGCTCGTGAGAGCTTACATTCTATATATGTATAGGTATAATGTTATTATACCAGTTTGTATAGAAAAGGGATTGTAGGGTGTTTCTGATTTTTCATTCCCAGGGTTCAATCTGATTGGCAGTGAAGGGTGAGATTTGTCGTTGCCGCGGCGTATCTAACTTACAGTCATTGCTATTACATGCAGCGCTTAGTTACCGGGGCACTCAGGGGTACACAACACCCACACTTTGGGGCAGATGTATTAAGCCTGGACAAGTGATAAAGCAGTGATAAATGGAAGGTGATAACGCACCAGCTAATCAGCTCCTGACTGTCATATTTCCCCGGTGTGTTATCACCTTCCAGTATCACTTCTCCAGGCTTCATACATCTGCCCCATTGTTCTTCCTCTCATTATTCATACTCATAACGAGTTCTGGTAACAGGAGGAAATGAGAGAGATGATATCAGCCACTAATATAATAAGTATCAGACACAGGAGTGCAGAATACAATGTAACAACTGATAATGGGAGATGTGGCTCTGTGACCACTGGAGGGCGCTCTGGTATTAGAAATCAGCAGCACTCACCTCCTCCTCCATGTCTCACCCTTAGTCAGCTGTCTCACCCTGTACCTAGCAGTCTCTCTCCCTCCCCTCCATGCTCACATTCCCTCTCCCCCAGGAGAGACCCCGCCCTGCACTCTCCTCCTCCCCCATCTCTCTGTCACCTCCTCCTAACAAGGGAAAAAATAGTCTCAGCACAAGAGAAACACAAGGAGAGAGAGAGAGGCTGCCAGAGGGGGGGCCCCCAACAACTACACTCTGGGGGGAGGGCAACAAGGTAGGAAACTGCCCCAGGATGCACCCCCTTATCTTTCAGCAGTCACGTCACATAGAGTGACCCCAACTTCTTCCCTGTCACCCCCTCTCTAACTTTCCTCTCACCCCTCTCTCTTTCCTTTCTCTGTACTTTACACCCCTAACTCGTTCCCATCCCCTCACTCCCTACGTGCCGCTCCCTTCTCCCATAACTCGCCCTACTTATACCCCTTTACCACCCCCTTACTCTAATGTACACTTCTACCCCACACTCTCACCCTCATGACTATATTTACCCCTCTGCGATCACCCTGTGTCACCCCTGCCCAATGCTCTAAATCTGCTTATCTCTTTCCTCCCCATACACCCCCCCCTCGCCCCCTCACCCCCCCCCTTCCTGTTCTCAACACTTCACTTTTGTCTCTACTTTTCCACTTTTCAGACTTTTCTCAGTCTCCCCATATTGTATTTTGTATCTCATCGTGTCCAAAGTATGTCTCTTTATTGCCCATAGTGAATCGGTATGTCTCTTTATTGCCCATAGTGAATCGGTATGTCTCTTTATTGCCCATAGTGAATCGGTATGTCTCTTTATTGCTCATGGTGAATTGGTATGTCTCTTTATTGTTCATAGTGTGTCTCTTTTTACTTATTGTTTAGGGTAGAATTATTCCTAGTTACTTCTCCATCTGTATTCCTCACTGATAGGTAGTATCTATTTCTCACTGTCTGCTCTCTCATTCCTCACTGTCTCTTAGTGTCTC
Organism: Pseudophryne corroboree; assembly: GCF_028390025.1. Taxonomy (NCBI): domain Eukaryota; kingdom Metazoa; phylum Chordata; class Amphibia; order Anura; family Myobatrachidae; genus Pseudophryne; species Pseudophryne corroboree. The sequence continues at coordinate 36,893 of NW_026967602.1, forward strand.
TTTATTCCTCATTGTCTCTCAGTATGTCTCTTTATTTCTCATAGTGTCTCAGTATGTCTCTTTATTCCTCATTGTCTCTCAGTATGTCTCTTTATTCCTTGTGGTGTCAAGTATGTCTCTGTATTCCTCACTGCCTCTTAGTATATCTCTTTTGTTCTTTGTGGTGTCTCAGTAAACTACAGTATGTCTCTTTATTCCTCATTGTCTATCAGTATATCTCTTTATTCCTCGTGGTCTCTCAGTATGTCTCTTTATTCCTCATTGTCTCTCAGTATGTCTCTTTATTCCTAGTGGTGACTTGGTATGTCTCTTTATTCCACATAATCTCTTAGTAAGTCTCTTTATTTCTCTTGGTCTCTCTCTGTATGTCTCTTTATTCCTCGTGTCGCCTCAGTATGTCTCTTTTTTCCTAGTGGTGCCTCAGTATGCCTCTATTCCTCATGGACCGATAGACTGCTCATTGTCTGGCTTGGCTGAGCTGTTTCCATATCGCCTTTATTCTTCTCCTCTCCTGACCACCTCCGGCACCTCTCTCTCTCTGTACAGTATATGATGAATCAGACCTCAAATTCCTCAGATGGTTCTAAACAATAAGTTTTATGTAATATACAGACCGCACCCGATCAGCGTCTCCACCAGCCCAACCCAGCATCCTCGTCTCTACAGTCTCTCCGTCTATCCTGATATCAGCACAGCCACAAGATATTCATCCACTGGGGTAGACAGTCAGCTAGGCCCAACCTACCAACCCAGTATCTTCACCTCCACAGTCTCTCCACCTCTCCTGATATCACCCTTCATCCACTGGGGTGGTCAGTCAGCTAGGCCCAACCTACCAACCCAGTATCTTCACCTCCACAGTCTCTCCACCTCTCCTGATACCACCATTCATCCACCAGGGTGGTCAGTCAGCTAGACCCAATCTACCAACCCAGCATCCTCTCCTCTACACTCTCTCCACCTGTCCTGATATCACCCTTCATCCACTGGGGTGGTCAGTCAGCTAGGCCCAACCTGCCAACCCAGTATCTTCACCTCCACAGTCTCTCCACATGTCCTGATATCACCCTTCATCCACTGGGGTGGTCAGTCAGCTAGATCTAATCTACCAACCCAGCATCCTCGTCTCCACAGTCTCCCCTACTGTCCTGATATCACCATTCATCCATTGGAGTGGTCAGTCAACTAGACCCAACCTACCAACCCAGTATCCTCACCTCCACAGTCTCTCCACCTCTCCTGATACCACCATTCATCCATTGGGGTTGTCAGTCAGCTAGACCCAACCTACCAACCCAGCATCCTCACCTCCACAGTCTCTCCACCTCTCCTGATACCACCATTCATCCATTGGGGTTGTCAGTCAGCTAGACCCAACCTACCAACCCAGCATCCTCACCTCCACAGTCTCTCCACCTCTCCTGATACATAGTAACATAGTATCTGAGGTTGAAAAAAGACAATTGTCCATCAAGTTCAACCTATTTGTGGTCTCCCATGCACAATGATTTGTCTAAAATTATGACTGATGCTGATTTCAGCCGTTGCATTTTATCCCTTTTTATAATAACTATAGTACATGACTATGCACCATAACCCTGGATATCCTTATCCATGAGGAATTTATCTAACCCATTCTTAAAGGTGTTGACTGAGTCGGCCATTACAGCTCCCTCAGGCAGGGAATTCCAAACATGTATCGTCCTTACCGTGAAAAAGCCTTTACGCCGTATTGTGCGGAATCTCCTCTCTTCTAATCTGAGCGAGTGTCCACGAGTCCTATGTGTTGATCTGGCCAAAAACAGGTCCCGAGCTAGCTCTGTGTATTGTCCCCTTATATATTTGTAGATGTTGATCATATCCCCTCTTAGTCTCCTCTTTTCCAGTGTAAACATTCCTAGTCTTTCAAGCCTTTCATTGTATTCCAGTGTCTCCATGCCCTTAATTAGTTTGGTTGCCCTCCTCTGAACCTTTTCTAGCTCCAGGATAACCTTTTTGTAGTACGGTGCCCAGAATTGTACACAGTATTCAAGGTGTGGCCTCACTAGTGATTTATATAACGGGAGTATAATACTCTCGTCCCTTGCATCAATTCCCCGTTTTATGCATGCTAATATCTTATTAGCCTTCTTTGCTCCCATCCTACTTTGGGAACTGCTGCTTAGTTTGTTATCTATGAGAACACCTAAGTCTTTTTCCAGTACAGAATCCCCTAATTTTACCCCATTTAGTAGGTAGGTGTTATTTTTGTTCTTGCTACCACAGTGCATTACCTTACACTTGTCTGTGTTGAAGCGCATTCTCCATTTGGCTGCCCATGCTTCTAATTTAACTAAGTAATTCTGAAGAGACTCTGCATCCTCCTCTGTATTTATAGCCTTACACAATTTGGTATCATCTGCAAAAATTGACACCATGCTCTCTAGACCTTCTGTTAGGTCGTTAATGAAAATATTGAACAATAGCGGTCCTAATACCGAGCCTTGCGGCACACCACTTAGCACTTCAGTCCAAGTTGAAACAGATCCATTAACCACAACGCGCTGCTCTCTATTATCTAACCAATTCTTGACCCAAGTGCATATTGTGCTTCCTAGCCCTATTTCTTGTAGCTTGTAGATAAGTCGCATGTGTGGTACAGTATCGAAAGCTTTGGCAAAATCTAAAAAGATTACATCCACCTCTTTACCCTGATCGAGGTTTGCACTTACTGTTTCATAAAGTTGGTTTGACAGGATCTGTCCTTCACGAATCCATGCTGATTCCTTTTAATGATTTTATTGGCTTCAAGGAACTTCTGAATACTATCTCTTAGAATACCTTCCAATACTTTCCCCACTATAGATGTAAGACTAACTGGTCTATAATTACCTGGTTCAGCTTTACTTCCCTTTTTGAATATAGGCACTACTTCCGCTATACGCCAGTCTTTGGGAACCATACCTGATATTACTGAATCCTTAAAGATAGGTGAATACCATTGGGCCCTGGTGACTTATTCTTTAAATGTTTTAATCGGTCACAGACTACTTCCTCGCTTAAATAAGTACCTATCAGTGGGATATTCTCATTATTGAGATTATATGTTAGTCCCTGAATTGGGTCCTCTCTAGTGAATACTGTTGAAAAAAACTCATTTAGTGTGTCCGCTATGTCATTATCATTTTTGCATAAGACTCCCGACTTGTCTTTTAAAGGGCCTATACTCCCCTTCTTTAATCTCTTGCTATTAATGTATTTAAAGATATTTTTGGGATTCTCTTTGCTTTCCTTTGCTACTAGTTTTTCTGTTTCTACTTTAGCCGCTCTTATTTCCTTTTTGCTTATTTTGTTACAGTCCTTACAGTGCTGAAATTATTCTGCATTCCCTTCAGATTCGTATTTTTTAAATGCTCGCCTTTTCTTGCCCATAAGTTTCTTAATCTTTTTGTTAAGCCACATCGGTTTATTATTTTGAATCCTTTTTCTGCTGCTCATAGGAATACATTTTAGAGTATTTTTAGCTATGAATACCACCATTCATCCATTGGGATGGTCAGTCAGCTAGACTCAAACTAGCAACCCATCAACATTAGATCTCAATCTATCTCAATCAAATGCCTTCCTGAGTAACAGGGCAAACACGCTGCAACCCACCTACCAGACCATAAAACAACTACTAATCTTAGTCTTTCCTAGCAGTCCCAGTCTGTTCAATCTTATCCACCATTTCAGTAGTCGCCATCATCTTCATGTCAGCCAGTGACAATGCAAACAGCATGGCATGTACAGTACTTCCTCTGCCCAATCCTGCTTCGGCACCACTAATGGTCACACACTGAAAAATCTGTTGCATCTTTGCATCTTACCATTAGGGAGATGATAAATAACCATTTGCATTGTAAAACTCCAACACTAGGTCCACCATTACATAAATCATTATATAAAACTAATCTCCAATCTAACACCAACCATTGGCCGTTGTCTCTTACCCAACATCATATCCATCAGCTGCCATCACTTACCATTACTATGTCTCAGTTACCAGCAGCCACTTACTCATCATTGCTGGCCCAACCTTTTACAGATCCTTCCCAGGGGGAGGTATAAAACCGCGGAGAGAGATAAAGTACCAACCAATCAGCTTCTAACTGCCTTGTTACAGGATGCGTGAAAAATGTCAGCTAGGAGCTGATTGGTTGGCACCGTATGTCTCTCCAAGGTTTGTCACATACCCCCAGTCATTTGTTTATCCTGACCTCCTATCCAGACTCCCCAGTCTTTTACTCCGAGTCTCAACCTCCCAGTTTATTGGCCAACACACGTACTGTAACAACACACTCTGAATCAGCATGACAATGACTGGCCAAACAACGTAACTGATATTTGATCAAATCTATTTTCCCACCATGCTGATGCAGTGTGAGAGTAATGAGACAAGGGTTTATGAAATAAAGTATTTGCATACAGTACAACTTACTGTAGGTCTTAGGCACGCAAGGTATGGGCTGCAGTTGTGGCGGGAATTATAGGATGGAAAATGCAAGTGTAAGAAGAAAGGAGTAGAAGAAATGGTGGTAAGTGCAGAACACTAGGCCACCACCACCAGCTACCACCACTGACCTACCACCACCGGGCCATCACCACCACCAGCCTACCACCACCGGGTGACCACCACCAGCCCACCACCACCAGCCACCACCACTAGCCTACCACCATTGGGCCATCACCACCAGCCCACCACCACTGGGCCACCACCTTTGGCCCACCACCACTGGGCCACCACCACTGGCCCACCACCACCACCAGCCCACCACCACCAGCCACCACCACCAGCCTACCACCACTGGGCCACCACCACCAGCCCACCACCACTGGGCCACCACCACCGGCCCACCACCACCGGGCCACCACCACCATCCCACCACCACCAGCCTACCACCCCTGAGCGACCACCACCAGCCCACCACCACCAGCCTACCACCACCGAGCGACCACCACCAGCCCACCACCACCAGCCACCACCACTAGCCTACCACCACTGGGCCACCACCACCAGCCCACCACCACCGGGCCACCACCACCATCCCACCACCACTATCCCACCACCACCAGTCTACCACCACCAGCCTACCACCACCGGCCCACCACCACCGGCCCACCACCACCAGCCTACCACCACCCGCCCACCACCACCGGCCCACCACCACCGGGCCACCAACACCGGGCCACCACCACTGGCCCACCACCACCACCAGCCCACCACCACCAGCCACCACCACTAGCCTACCACCACCACCAGCCCACCACCACTGGGCCACCACCACCGGCCCACCACCACCGGGCCACCACCACCATCCCACCACCACCAGCCTACCACCACCGGGCGACCACCACCAGCCCACCACCACCAGCCACCACCACTAGCCTACCACCACTGGGCCACCACCACTGGGCCACCACCACCGGCCCACCACCACCGGGCCACCACCACCATCCCACCACTACTATCCCACCACCACCGGCCCACCACCACCAGTCTACCACCACCAGCCTACCACCACCGGCCCACCACCACCGGCCCACCACCACCAGCCTACCACCACCGGCCCACCACCACCGGCCCACCACCACCAGCCTACCACCACCGGCCCACCACCACCACTGCCTGTAGCACAATTATACCTGAAACTCACGTTATTATCAGGACAACACTTTCAGTTATTATATAAAGATCATTGCCCCTATGGTAAACATTTACTTGCACTGTTATTACTAGAGATGTGCGGCTGGCACTTTTCATGTTTTGGTTATGGTTCTAATTCCCCGTTCGAGTTTTGGTTTTGGATTGGTTTTGCCAAAACTACCCTTTCATGTTTTGGTTTTGTATCTGGATGATTTTTGAAAAAAACATAAAAACGGCTAAAATCACAGAATTTGGGGGTAATTTTGCTCCTACGTTATTATTAACCTCAATAACATTCATTTCCACTCATTTCCAGTCTATTCTGAACACCTCACACCTCACAATATTGTTTTTAGGCCAAAAGGTTGCACCGAGGTGGCTGGATGGCTAAGCTAAGCGACACAAGTGTGCGGCACAAATCCGCTCATCACTAACAAATACCCGGCCCATCTAGGAGTGGCACTGCAGTCCCACTGCACTAATGGCGGATACCGGACGCACAGCTAACACCAGCATAGTTGTTATGGCCTCAGTAATCCACTTTTCAACAGGGTATATATATATATATATATATATATATATATACTGTATATACGGCAGTATCACTGGAATTATATGGCAGTACTACTGGACATATATGGCAGGATCACTCGACTGGACTTATACACCAGTACCACTGGAATTATACGGCAGGATCACTGGACATACACAGCAGCACTGGACATATGGCAGCAGAGGACACCACCACTGAGGACGGAGACACGCCTTCTCTCAGCACACTCCAATGCCGGAGTGAAAATGGCGGCAACGCGCAGCTCCTTATATGGAATCCAAACCCTGCAAGACTCTGACAGCGGGATAATGACATTAGTATTGTAGTTATTACACACTGGAGGCACCAGATATAATACATGCGGTATCTCAGCTGCTTCCAGCTGCTTACTGAGTACAGAACAGGCGTTTACCGTGTCTCTGTATGGACAGGTATTCTAGCTGATTATTAGGCAATTATATTACTTATGTATCAACCTGTGAGTCTAAATCTCCTGTGGTCCCAAACTTCCTACTGATATTCAATGCCCTATAATCATTCAGCAGACGCCGACCACGGCTGACCGATACCACCCACATCAATGCGTAATAGTTTGGTGGGTGTGCAGGAGGCCATCCAAACTTTGCCATTTATTTAAAGGGGCAATCATGTACAAGGCATGGTTTAGCTTTGTACACGATTGCCCCTTTAAAAATAGTCACCATCCTGCATGACCGCCGAACGCGGACTTCATTACATTCCACCCAACGTGTGTGCTCTGAAATCTGCATTTATCAGGGGCACGTGGCAGCTGGGTCACCCTCTGTCAAATCTTCCTCACTGTTATGTGGTGGATGTTATCATTTCCCAAAACACCTGCCCCTGACTCAGGTTATTCATTCACTTATTTATGACTAGTTATTTATATAGCGCACACGTAAGGCCTGGCTTATGTGTGTACGCAGTGGGTGACTATCACGCAATGAGGCGATTATTATCAAACTGCGCATGTTCTGCGACCGCAGTGTGCATGTGAGAGGGTGACGTGTTCCCGCTCACATTGCGGACCTTGTCGCAGAGTGACTGACAGAAAGTGGCCGTTTGGCGGTGGTAACGGGGAGTATAACGGGAGGGGTTGGGAAAACGCCGGTGTGTCATGGCCGCTTACCGGGGCATGTATCTGCTGATGGCTGCGTGATCGTACGTGGAAACACATGCCGTCTGAGCCGCTACTGCTGTGTCCTGTCTGCATAGCCGTAGACCAACCCTTAGCACCGATGTTCTCCATAATTGTGTATAGTCCACTAATGTGTACGCAATTGCGATTGACACACCAGTATATTTTTGGATTGTGGGAGGAAACCGGAGAGCCAGATGGAAACCCACGCAAGTACAGGGAGAACATAAAACCCCCACACAGATATGGCTTGATGGGAATTGAACCCAAGACCTCAGTGCTGTGAGTCAGTAATGCTAACCATTACACCAACCGTGTCCAGTAACTGTGCATTATGTATTCTGCACCAAGAACCTAATTACTACCTAAATATATATTGTGTAATAATATTAAGGGCAGCGGCCATATTGTCTCTCTCTCTACCGATAGCCGCAATTAGCTCCTCACTGCGCCTGTATAAAGGGGGGTATTCAAGATTGTTACCAAACCAAAAAAGCACACTAATAGGTAACACCATGCTGCACTGCAGGTGGGGCAGATGTAACATGTGCAGAGTGACCTGGGTAACCCCATGCTAAACAGCAGGTGGGGCAGATGGAACATGTGCAGAGAGAGTTAGATTTGGGTGGGGTGTGAAATCTAAATTACAGTGTAAAAGTAAAGCAACCAGTATTTTACCCTGCACAGAAACAATATAACCCACCCAAATCTAACTATCTCTGCACATGTTACATCTGCCCCACCTGCAGTGCGGCCTGGTTTTACCCAATTGATAACTTTTTTGCTTTGCTGACAACTCTGAATAAGACCCAATGCACGCTCAGTCAGACACCTCCTAACCTACATAAGTCATCCCGACTGGTTTATCCGGGATTTCTAGTGACCATAACAAGCGGCTCCTCCTGTGAGAAGGTTTAAACAAATATTGTTCCTGTTCAAGTCAGAGGCGGATTCTGAGAGTGTGTCTTATTGCACCTGCAGGAGGCGTAGCGTTACCCTTATTGCACCTGCAGGAGGCGTAGTGTTACCCTTATTGCACCTGCAGTAGGTACAGCGTTACCCTTATTGCACCTGCAGGAGGCACAGCGTTACCCTTATTGCACCTGCAGGAGGTACAGCGTTACCCTTATTGCACCTGCAGGAGGCGTAGTGTTACCCATATCGCACCTGCAGGAGGCGTAGCGTTACCCTTATTGCACCTGCAGGAGGCACAGCGTTACCCTTATTGCACCTGCAGGAGGTACAGCGTTACCCTTATTGCACCTGCAGGAGGCATAATGTTACCCTTTTTGCACCTGCAGGAGGCGTAGTGTCAGGGGCTGACTGGCAACTTTTAGCCTTGGGGGCAAGTCCAGAGCACTGGCCCATAAGTAATGGCGCCATCTTAAATGGAGGTTTTTTTGTTTAAAGACATATTTATTAATAAAAAGAAATTAGGCCTGGTGTAAATTATACTTTAATATAAATGTATGAGTGCGGCCGTGGCTTCAGCAGCGATGTGTAGTGCAGGGGTGGCCAACCAGGCAGTGGCAAAGAGCCAGATAAGATCTATAGTCAAGGGTAACAGCCATATCATGCGCGCGTGCAAAAATGGGGGCGTGGCATAGTTGTCACAAAGCCACATCCCATTTTTATGCGCACACCATTCGGCTTGACGTTTGTAGGAGTATGACCTTGTGGCATAACCCCATTCTAAGTGCCACATACAACTAAAGCCCCAGTACAGTGCCACATACACACCAAACACCAAAACATGGGTGCCTACACAGTGCCAGATACATATATGCCTACACAGTGCCAGATACATATATGACCCCACAGTGCCAGATACATATATGACCCCACAGTGCCAGATACATATATGACCCCACAGTGCCAGATACATATATGACCCCACAGTGCCAGATACATATATGACCCCACAGTGCCAAATACATATATGACCCCACAGTGCCAGATACATATATGACCCCACAGTGCCAGATACATATATGCCCCACAGTGCCAGATACATATATGCCCCACAGTGCCAGATACATATATGACCCCACAGTGCCAGATACATATATGACCCCACAGTGCCAGATACATATATGACCCCACAGTGCCAGATACATATAGACCCCACAGTGCCAGATACATATATGACCCCACAGTGCCAGATACATATATGCCCCACAGTGCCAGATACATATATGACCCCACAGTGGAAGATACATATATGTCCCACAGTGCCAGATACATATATGCCTCACAGTGCCAGATACATATATGCCCCACTGTGCCAGATACATATATGCCTCACAGTGCCAGATACATATATGCCCCACTGTGCCAGATACATATATGCCTCACAGTGCCAGATACATATATGCCCCACTGTGCCAGATACATATATGTCCCACTGTGCGAGATACATATATGCCCCACAGTGCCAGATACATATATGCCCCCACAGTGCCAGATACATATATGTCCCACAGTGCCAGATACATATATGTCCCCACAGTGCCAGATACATATATGTCCCCACAGTGCCAGATACATATATGACCCCACAGTGCCAGATACATATATGCCCCACAGTGCCAGATACATATATGACCCCACAGTGCCAGATACATATATGACCCCCACAGTGCCAGATACATATATGACCCCATAGTGCCAGATACATATATGACCTCACAGTGCCAGATACATATATGCCCCACAGTGCCAGATACATATATGACCCCACAGTGCCAGATACATATATGCCCCACAGTGCCAGATACATATATGACCCCACAGTGGAAGATACATATGCCCCACAGTGCCAGATACATATATGCCCCACAGTGCCAGATACATATATGTCCCCACAGTGCCAGATACATATATTCCTCCACAGTGCCAGATACATGAATATCCCCACAGTGCCAGATACATATATGTCCCCACAGTGCCAGATACATATATGCCCCAACAGTGCCAGATACATATATGCCCCACAGTGCCAGATACATATATGTCCCAACAGTGCCAGATACATATATGTCCCCACAGTGCCAGATACATATATGTCCCCACAGTGCCAGATACATATATGCCCCACAGTGCCAGATACATATATGTCCCCACAGTGCCAGATACATATATTCCTCCACAGTGCCAGATACATGTATGTCCCCACAGTGCCAGATACATATATATCCCCACAGTGCCAAATACATATATGCCTCCACAGTGCCAAATACATATATGTCCCCACAGTGCCAGATACAAATATGTCCCCACAGTGCCAGATACATATATTTCCCCACAGTGCCAGATACATATATGTCCCCACAGTGCCAGATACATATATTCCTCCACAGCACCAGATACATATATGCCCCACAGTTCCAGATACATATATGTCCCCACAGTGCCAGATACATATATGCCTCCACAGTGCCAGATACATATATGTCCCCACAGTGCCAGACACATATATGTACCCACAGTACCAGATACATATATGTCCCCACAGTGCCAGATACATATATCTCCCCACAATACCAGATACATATATGTCCCCACAGTGCCAGATACATGTATGTCCACACAGTGCCAGATACATATATGTCCCCACAGTGCCAGATACATATATGCCCCCACAGTGTCAGACACATATATGCATCCACAGTGCCAGATACATATATGTCCACACAGTGCCAAATACATATATGCCTCCACAGTGCCAAATACATATATGTCCCCACAGTGCCAGATACATATATGCACCACAGTGCCAGATACATATATGCACCACAGTGCCAGATACATATATGTCCCCACAGTGCCAGATACATATATTCCTCCACAGTGCCAGATACATATATATCCACAAAGTGCCAGATACATATATGTCCCCACAGTGCCAAATACATATATGCCTCCACAGTGCCAAATACATATATGACCCCACAGTGCCAGATACATATATGTCCCCACAGTGCCAGATACATATATGTCCCAACAATGCCAGATACATATATGTCCACACAGTGCCAGACACATATATTCCTTCACAGTGCAAAATACATATATGCACCCACAGTGCCAGATACATATATTTCTCAACAGTGCCAGATACATATATGTCCCCACAGTGCCAGATACATATGTCCCCACAGTGCTAGATGCAAATATTCCTCCACAGTGCCAGATACATATATGTCCCCACAGTGCCTGATACATATATGTCCTTTACAGTGCCAGATACATATATGTTCCGCAGTGCCAGATACATATATTCCTCCACAGTGCCAGATACATATATGTTCCCCAGTGCCAGATACATATATGTCCCCACAGTGCCAGATACATATATGCCTCCGCAGTGCCAGATACATATATGTTTCCCAGTGCCAGATACATATATGTCCCCACAGTGCCAGATACATATATGTTCCCCAGTGCCAGATACATATATGTCCCCACAGTGCCAGATACATATATTCCTCCACAGTGCCAGATACATATATGTTCCCTAGTGACAGATACATATATTACTCCACAGTGCCAGATACATATATGTTCCCACAGTGCCAGATACATATATTCCTTCACAGTGCCAGATACATATATGTCCCCACAGTGCCAAATACATATATTCATCCACAGTGCCAGATACATATATGTTCCCCAGTGCCAGATACATATATGTCCCCACAGTGCCAGATACATATATTCCTCCGCAGTGCCAGATACATATATGTCCCCACAGTGCCAGATACATATATTCCTCCACAGTGCCAGATACATATATGTTCCCCAGTGCCAGATACATATATGTCCCCACATTGCCAGATACATATATGTTCCCCAGTGCCAGATACATATATTCCTCCACAGTGCCAGATACACATATGCCCCCACAGTGCCAGATACATATATTCCCCACAGTGCCAGATACATATATGCCCCCACAGTGCCAGATACATATATTCCTCCACAGTGCCAGATACATATATGTTCCCCAGTGACAGATACATATATTCCTCCACAGTGCCTGATACATATATGTTCCCCAGTGCCAGATACATATATGTCCCCACATTGCCAGATACATATATGTTCCCCAGTGCCAGATACATATATTCCTCCACAGTGCCAGATACACATATGCCCCCACAGTGCCAGATACATATATTCCCCACAGTGCCAGATACATATATGCCCCCACAGTGCCAGATACATATATTCCTCCACAGTGCCAGATACATATATGTTCCCCAGTGCCAGATACATATATTCCTCCACAGTGCAAGATACATATATGTTCCCCAGTGCCAGATACATATATGTCCCCACAGTGCCAGATACATATATTCCTCCACAGTGCCAGATACATATATGTTCCCCAGTGCCAGATACATATATGTCCCCACAGTGCCAGATACATATATGCCTCCGCAGTGCCAGATACATATATGTCCCCACAGTGCCAGATACATATATGTCCCCCAGTGACAGATACATATATGTCCCCCAGTGACAGATACATATATGTCCCCCAGTGACAGATACATATATGTTCCCCAGTGACAGATACATATATGTCCCCCAGCGACAGATACATATATGTCCCCCAGTGACAGATACATATATGTCCCCCAGTGACAGATACATATATGTCCCCCAGTGACAGATACATATATGTTCCCCAGTGACAGATACATATATGTCCCCCAGTGACAGATACATATATGTCCCCCAGTGACAGATACATATATGTTCCCCAGTGACAGATACATATATGTCCCCCAGTGACAGATACATATATGTCCCCCAGTGACAGATACATATATGTCCCCCAGTGACAGATACATATATGTCCCCCAGTGACAGATACATATATGTTCCCCAGTGCCAGATATGCCCCCACTGCTAGCTACACATCTCCCAAGTGCCAGATATGCCCCCAGTGCCAGATACACGTCCCCCAGTGCCAGATACACATGTGCCCCCAGTGCCAGATATGCCCCCAGTGCCAGATACACATGTCTCCACACTGCACCCCCCCAAGTGCTGCTCACCGCATCGCTGCTGCTCTGCTCAGTCTGCTGCTTGTGAGGGGAGGAGAGCGCAGCGTGCTCCTCTCCTGCTCCTCAGTCTCCACTCTCCGGCGGCGTTGATTCTCTCTAATTTGGCGCCGGTCCGTGAGCCAATCAGAGTTCGCGGACCGGCAGCTAAGACTCCTGATTGGCTGCCGAGCTCGGATTGGCTCACTAGGGCAGCGGGAGGCGCACCGGGAGATTATGAGCAGCATAGAAAGAGCCGCGGGTTGGCCATGGCTGGTGTAGTGGAAGGTAGAAGCCGGCCCGTGACCCTTGGCAGTAGCGTGGCCCGGGGGGCACATGGCACCATGACCCTTGGGCCAGCCCGCCTCTGCGTAGCGTTACCCTTATTGCACCTGCAGGAGGCGCAGCGTTATCCTTATCGCATATAACTGGCCAGAGCAATGAGGCTCCTCCTGCAGCGCTCAGAGAGTCACCTGGTGGTAGGGTGTTGTCGCTGGAGAAGATTTCCCAGCATGGGAGTTACATAGTAAAATGCTCTGATTGGTCGGTCAAACACGTCGCAAACCACAGCAACAGGCTAATCGCATATGTTTAATATATAATCACCCCAGGGAGGGGGAAGTGTGTCGGTAGAACCTTGTGCGTGTTACTGATAAATATCCCCCCGTCCTGTGTTATGTGACCTGTGTGTTCCTACTGGTGTCATGTGTATTATGTCTTAGGTTACATTTATATTGTAATACACAGTGGCACTGAATCCGTACCCTCATATCTGTCACCTGTGTGACTGACAGGGCGTACCTGTGTGACTGACAGGGCGTACCTGTGTGACTGACGGAGCGTACCTGTGTGACTGATGGAGCGTACCTGTGTGACTGACGGGCGTACGCTGTGTGACTGACGGGGTGTACCTGTGTGACTGACGGGGTGTACCTGTGTGGACGGGGCGTACCTGTGTGACTGACGGGGCGTACCTGTGTGACTGACGGGGCGTACGCTGTGTGACTGACGGGACGTACCTGTGTGACTGACCTGTGTGACTGACGGGGCGTACCTGTGTGACTGACGGGGCGTACCTGTGTGACTGATGGGGCGTACCTGTGTGACTGACGGGGCGTACGCTGTGTGACTGACGGAGCGTACCTGTGTGACTGACGGGGCGTACCTGTGTGACTGACGGGGCGTACCTGTGTGACTGACGGGGCGTACCTGTGTGACTGACGGGGCGTACCTGTGTGACTGACGGAGAGTACCTGTGTGACTGACGGAGAGTACCTGTGTGACTGACGGAGAGTACCTGTGTGACTGAGGGGGCGTACCTGTGTGACTGACGGGGTGTACCTGTGTGACTGACGGGGTGTACCTGTGTGACTGACGGGGCGTACCTGTGTGACTGACGGGGCGTACGCTGTGTGACTGATGGAGCGTACCTGTGTGACTGACGGGGCGTACCTGTGTGACTGACGGGGCGTACCTGTGTGACTGACGGGGCGTACCTGTGTGACTGACGGAGAGTACCTGTGTGACTGACGGAGAGTACCTGTGTGACTGAGGGGGCGTACCTGTGTGACTGAGGGGGCGTACCTGTGTGACTGAGGGGGCGTACCTGTGTGACTGACGGGGCGTACGCTGTGTGACTGACGGGGTGTACCTGTGTGACTGAGGGGGCGTACCTGTGTGACTGAGTTCTTATAGACACGAGTTCTCATGGGCAGATTCTGAGTTGCGAGTAGCGTTGGCCGTTGATGATTACAAGCTGTTGGCGGTCAACCATCAATGGTAGATGGTTTTTTCATCGATGTTGGAGAGCCCATGGTTCATAGGCGTTGGTCCACTCAAATCCATATTAGTGTATAGATACAGCTGCATAGCATGTGTGGGCTGCATGCAGAAGCAGACAGTATTTACCCTGCATGCAGACATAAGTAATATATGTGCCCCCCCCCCCCCCTTGTATTGCACCATGGTTTATTCCAGATAAAAAGTTACTTGCTTGATTTAATTCTTTGATAATGTGACCTCATTCACTATGATGGGTCCGATAAGGTCGCTTAATATTTAGCAAACTCCGAAAACTGCAAGTCTGAATGTCATGTGAAGATGGCGTTGGTTTTTGGAGCCCCATTCTACCTACGAGACTGAGGTCTGAGGTTGTGAAGACGGATCAGAGCATGTTGCCGCACATTGCGTCCTTTCGCTGTCACGCATGCGGACAAGCGCCTCTGTAACAGTGATTCTGAGCGCGGGAGCGTCTCTCCCCGCATCGGAGCAATAAGGAATTGCTTTGGTAATTATACATCCACTGCCACAACTCCCGGCACGGTGGATACTAAATCCTGGTGAATAGGCCCCATATGGTAAATTCCGCGCCTTAACGGGAGACAGCGGCTTTATAAATCCGCACAATAGTAGATGCCGGTGTAGTTTTATATGTAATGTTATTATATAATGACTGCGATTCACAGATCATTTGCTGAATGGTAGATGTAGAATGTGTGGCGCCTTCCAGCGGATTTCTCGCAGATCCACCCCCCAGTCACCTCTCTGCCCCCCCCCCCATCCGTAATGCCCCCTAACGTTCTCCTCTTGTGTGTTACAGGGCAGCGGATGTGTCAGACAGAAACGCACTGAACATGGCAGCTCCAGGTAACAGTGAACCGCGTCATGTACTGTATGTCCCTGGGGGGGGGGGGGCTGCGGCGCAATGGGCAGCGGTGATGGAGCGCTGGGTGTATGACTCCATCGGTAATGAATATTAGCAGCGCACCTGGAATGCTGCAGATGTGAGAGTATACAGCGACGCTTCATAACATTATATTAACTCTCTCAGCGCCGCGAGGGCCGCGACCAATCTCAGACGTACGGTTCCAGGTGAATCTTATATACACAGCGCTGCAAGGGTTAATCATTGATACTGGTTTACGACGTCCTGGCGATGGAATTAATGGAGCGATCGCCGGCTGTGAATAGTCGCCGTGTTGCGGCATGGCGCATCGCAGTAAGATGACCATGGCTACGTCTGTACAATCTGCAGAAACCCAGATGACAATTGTACAGCGCAGCGGCATATGCCGGCGCTATGTATATTATATATTGTATATAGAATAATCTCCCAGGACAGTCAGGTCGTGTTCTCTCTTCTTCTCTTCCCCCAGGTTACCCCTCACCTGCTGCCGGATACCAAAGCCCACCGTACCCTTCCCCGCCATATCCCGCCGGTCCGTCTGCTCCACCTGCGCCCCCATCTCCAGGTTTCCATGACTACCCCGGACCCGGCTGCAGCGTCCCCCCTCACCACCATTTACAGCCGGCGTTACACCCACAGCCAGAGCCGCCACCGGGGGGCGCACCGTATATGCCAGTCAGCAGCGGCACCACCCCTAGTGCACTGGAGTACCTCAGCCAGGTATGTGCCTACTTACCTCTCTGTACTCTCAGGGGCATGTGACAGGAAAACACCGCAGACGGCGAATCAGATTGGGAAGGGGGGGCGGTAAAAGTTTGTTTTATATTACGGAGTGTGCGCCCTCACTGTGCGCTCATACGGACAACGCCCGCGAGGATTCGCTTCATCTCTAAATGGGAAGCGGCAGAATTATAAATGAGCCTTACGGGGGGAAATTAACTAAATAGCAGCTTAGAGGCTGTGGGGTGTATTTACTAAGCCTTGGAGGGAGAGAGATAAACCAGCCAATCAGCTCCTACCTGTCATGTTACAGGTTGTGTTTACAAAATGACAGGAGCTGATTGGTTGGTGCCCAGGTAGATATATTATTATTCGATGAAGGATGTAAGAAGGAAACATAAGTTACAGGGTTATTCCGTGCACTGTGCCATATAAAGTATACGTGATATAAGCATTGATGTATGAAATAACGTTACGCCCATTACTTCATGGGTGTAACGTTGCGCGCTCGGCGGGCAGAGACGCTCAGGGTGCATTTGAGCCTTTCTTAAGGCTCCGGGTCTTGCATGTATTGCAGATGTATTGTTCCCGGCAGCTACCGCCATCTTTGGACTGTGGTAACCCCTTGTAGCCTGCGGTTTATACTTTGGTGGATGTAGATCTGGCAGAGTCCCCCCGGATCCCTCCGCCAGATTGACCCCGGTGCATATTGGACACGTGACCGCACATGTGCAGAGGCCCGGACACCGCACTCAGCGCATCGCAGGGACGAGCCCCGTTCAGAGCCCCTGCCTGTGCCGGGTGATAAATCCGCCGGATGGGATCGCATATTGCAGCGTGATCCCAGGTGGTACAATCACGCCCGTATTACATTCTAGATGCGATCCATGATAAATAGGCCCCCTGTACGTCTACTCCTGAGACGTCACAAGTCGGAGAGCAGGTGGCTGATCTGGTGAAGCAGTTGGTTAGGAGCGTAAAAGGGGCAAATGCAGGATTTCTGGAGGGGGGGGGGTTTCCAAATGTTTGGTTTGAGTGTGAATAATATGCATGTAACACGCTGTAGTCTGCTGCAAGCACAGTGCCATGTATGTAATACAGAACGTCAGACATACGCAGCCCAGTGATCACTGCAGATCACTTACCTGCTGCTCACCTCATACATTCATCTCTGGCACCCTACCCTATACATACCTCCCAACCTACCCCGCCAGTACAGGACAGAGCAGACCGCGGGTGACAAGGGGCCCCCAAACCTACCCCGCCACTACAGCACAGTGCAGCCTGCGGGTGACAGGGGGCCCCCAAACCTACCCCGCCACTACAGCACAGTGCAGACTGTGGGTGACAGGGGGCCTCCCAACCTACCCCACCACTACAGGACAGTGCAGCCTGCGGGTGACAAGGGGCCCCCAAACCTACCCCGCCAGTACAGGACAGTGCAGACTGTGGGTGACAGGGGGCCTCCCAACCTACCACGCCAGTACAGGACAGTGCAGACCGCGGGTGACAGGGGGCCTCCCAACCTACCCCACCACTACAGCACAGTGCAGCCTGCGGGTGACAGGGGGCCTCCCAACCTACCCCGCCAGTACAGCGCAGTGCAGACCGCGGGTGACAGGGGGCCTCCCAACCTACCCCACCACTACAGGACAGTGCAGACCGCGGGTGACAGGGGGCCTCCCAACCTACCCCACCACTACAGGACAGTGCAGACTGTGGGTGACAGGGGCCTCCCAACCTACCCCACCACTACAGGACAGTGCAGACCGCGGGTGACAGGGGGCCTCCCAACCTACCCCACCACTACAGCACAGTGCAGCCTGCGGGTTACAGAGGGCCCCCAAACCTACCCCGCCACTACAGCGCAGTGCAGACCGCGGGTGACAAGGGGCCCCCAAACCTACCCCACCACTACAGGACAGTGCAGCCTGCGGGTGACAGGGGGCCCCCAAACCTACCCCGCCAGTACAGGACAGTGCAGACTGTGGGTGACAGGGGGCCTCCCAACCTACCCCACCACTACAGCACAGTGCAGACTGTGGGTGACAGGGGGCCTCCCAACCTACCCCGCCACTACAGCACAGTGCAGCCTGCGGGTGACAGGGGGCCCCCAAACCTACCCCGCCACTACAGCACAGTGCAGACTGTGGGTGACAGGGGGCCTCCCAACCTACCCCACCACTACAGGACAGTGCAGCCTGCGGGTGACAAGGGGCCCCCAAACCTACCCCGCCAGTACAGGACAGTGCAGACTGTGGGTGACAGGGGGCCTCCCAACCTACCACGCCAGTACAGGACAGTGCAGACCGCGGGTGACAGGGGGCCTCCCAACCTACCCCACCACTACAGCACAGTGCAGACTGTGGGTGACAGGGGGCCTCCCAACCTACCCCACCACTACAGGACAGTGCAGCCTGCGGGTGACAAGGGGCCCCCAAACCTACCCCGCCAGTACAGGACAGTGCAGACTGTGGGTGACAGGGGGCCTCCCAACCTACCACGCCAGTACAGGACAGTGCAGACCGCGGGTGACAGGGGGCCTCCCAACCTACCCCACCACTACAGCACAGTGCAGCCTGCGGGTGACAGGGGCCCTCCCAACCTACCCCGCCAGTACAGCGCAGTGCAGACCGCGGGTGACAGGGGGCCTCCCAACCTACCCCACCACTACAGGACAGTGCAGACCGCGGGTGACAGGGGGCCTCCCAACCTACCCCACCACTACAGGACAGTGCAGACTGTGGGTGACAGGGGCCTCCCAACCTACCCCACCACTACAGGACAGTGCAGACCGCGGGTGACAGGGGGCCTCCCAACCTACCCCACCACTACAGCACAGTGCAGCCTGCGGGTTACAGAGGGCCCCCAAACCTACCCCGCCACTACAGCGCAGTGCAGACCGCGGGTGACAAGGGGCCCCCAAACCTACCCCACCACTACAGGACAGTGCAGCCTGCGGGTGACAGGGGGCCCCCAAACCTACCCCGCCAGTACAGGACAGTGCAGACTGTGGGTGACAGGGGGCCTCCCAACCTACCCCACCACTACAGCACAGTGCAGACTGTGGGTGACAGGGGGCCTCCCAACCTACCCCACCACTACAGTGCAGTGCAGACCGCGGGTGACAGGGGGCCCCCAACCTACCCCACCACTACAGGACAGTGCAGACCGCGGGTGACAGGGGGCCCCCAACCTACCCCACCACTACAGGACAGTGCAGCCTGCGGGTGACAGGGGGCCTTCCAACCTACCCCACCACTACAGCGCAGTGCAGACCGCGGGTGACAGGGGGCCTCCCAACCTACCCCACCACTACAGGACAGTGCAGACCGCGGGTGACAGGGGGCCTACCAACCTACCCCACCACTACAGGACAGTGCAGACCGCGGGTGACAGGGGGCCTCCCAACCTACCCCGCCACTACAGGACAGTGCAGCCTGCGGGTGACAGGGGGCCTCCCAACCTACCCCACCACTACAGGACAGTGCAGCCTGCGGGTGACAGGGGGCCTCCCAATCTACCCCACCACTATAGCACAGTGCAGCCTGCGGGTGACAGGGGGCCCCCAAACCTACCCCGCCACTACAGGACAGTGCAGACCGCGGGTGACAGGGGGCCCCCAAACCTACCCCGCAACTACAGCACAGTGCAGACTGTGGGTGACAGGGGGCCTCCCAACCTACCCCACCACTACAGGACAGTGCAGCCTGCGGGTGACAGGGGGCCTCCCAACCTACCCCACCACTACAGGACAGTGCAGCCTGCGGGTGACAGGGGGCCCCCAAACCTACCCCGCCAGTACAGTGCAGTGCAGACCGCGGGTGACAGGGGGCCTCCCAACCTACCCCACCAGTACAGGACAGTGCAGACCGCGGGTGACAGGGGGCCTCCGAACCTACCCCACCAGTACAGGACAGTGCAGACCGCGGGTGACAGGGGGCTCACAACCTACCCCGCCAGTACAGGACAGTGCAGACCGCGGGTGACAGGGGGCCTCCCAACCTACCCCACCACTACAGCACAGTGCAGACCGCGGGTGACAGGGGGCTCCCAACCAACCCCGCCAGTACAGGACAGTGCAGACCGCGGGTGACAGGGGGCCTCCCAACCTACCACGCCAGTACAAGACAGTGCAGACCGCGGGTGACAAGGGGGCCTCCCAACCTACCCCACCACTACAGCACAGTGCAGACCGCGGGTGACAGGGGGCCTCCAAACCTACCCCGCCACTACAGGACAGTGCAGACCGCGGGTGACAGGGGGCCTCCCAACCTACCCCGCCAGTACAGGACAGTGCAGACCGCGGGTGACAGGGGGCCTCCCAACCTACCCCGCCACTACAGCACAGTGCAGACCGCGGGTGACAGGGGGCCTCCAAACCTACCCCGCCAGTACAGGACAGTGCAGACCGCGGGTGACAGGGGGCCTCCCAACCTACCCCGCCACTACAGGACAGTGCAGACCGCGGGTGACAGGGGGCCTCCAAACCTACCCCGCCACTACAGCACAGTGCAGACCGCGGGTGGGACGGCTGTGTGAGGTATAGATAAAACATATTGCTGGATGTGAGTGCACAACTCTCCCTCTCTCTCTCTAATAATATATATATATATATATATATATATATACCCTGATTCTGATGTGCGAGTTTCCGGTGTAACAGGAAGCGTCCGGGCCCGTGTAATGGAAACTCCGCACATCCATCTTCTCCTATCAGTCCCTGGAGCTTTGGGTGACCTTTAGGACAATTGCGCTGTGTTGGGAAATGGGCGCTGGCTGCAAATCACTGGAGTCTGTCTCATCTCTGTCCTACAAAGCCCCCTCGTGTATTTCACTAGTGCCTAGAGTGCTGCGTGTCACAGGGCCGTCACCCCAACACTCCCAGGATTCAGAATTAAGGCCCAGATTTATCAAGCCTCGGAGAGTGATAAACAGCATGGTGATAAAGTACCGACCAACCAGCTCCTGACTGTCACGCTACAGGCTGGGTTTGTAAAATGACAGCTAGGAGCTGATTGCTTGGTACTACTGGGCCTAAATATGTTTAGTGGCGAATAAACAATACTACGCCACGGCTCATGCATGCACATATCGGCAGTGACGGGCCTGGTTGTTTAACCTTTACCCCTCCATACAGCTGGTATTATTATCTGGCGCCACAAGGGTTCAGCAGCGCCAGGTGCAGTACACAGTACAGGGGTCTGCAGACACACGAGCACAGCTTACAGATATACAGGAATAATTCCCAGAATGTACTAAGACACAACGACAGGGACACGGGCACTGCCAGGAGACCATCCCTGCGGGTGATAGACGTGACGGGATTACTATAGTGATCGCTTCTCCTCCAACAGCCGGGAGCCATTTTGTGTGTGCTGACCACACGGGCGCTAGCTGTTACTGTCAGGGAGGGACCCTGCAGATCCCTCTCCCAGTGCGGAAAGTAGCCCCTGGCCTATATCAGCTACAGTCGTGTCCTCATATATCTAGCCTCAATATGCCACGCGGCACGGGAAGCCTGGCGTGAGTGAGCCACGAGGTCTCGTACCGAGCGACACGTTATTGTCTGTCCTGCCTGAAGTGGCACCTTAGTCGCAGAGATACGCAGCAAAACGGCTTCACGAGACGGCGCTTATTCATGTGACATGTGACACTTGTATATGTGTGCGCGAGTCTCAGTCAGAGGGTAGACTGCGGGGCGGTGAGGGAGAAGACGGGTAGGCCGGGGAGGAGTAACCAGGGTGAGAGATGATAAGGGCACGGGCGAGGGGGAAAGTGGTGGATGCTGGGAATACGGAGGAGACGGGTAGGACAGGGAGGAGTATAGGTTACAGTAACCAGGGTGAGAGATGATAAGGGCACGGGCGAGGGGGAAAGTGATGTATGCTGGGAATACTGAGGAGACGGGTAGGACAGGGAGGAGTATAGGTTACAGTAACCAGGGTGAGAGATGATAAGGGCACGGCGAAGGGGAAAGTGGTGGATGCTGGGAATACGGAGGAGACGGGTAGGACAGGGAGGAGTATAGGTTACAGTAACCAGGGTGAGAGATGATAAGGGCACGGGCGAGGGGGAAAGTGATGTATGCTGGGAATACTGAGGAGACGGGTAGGACAGGGAGGAGTATAGGTTACAGTAACCAGGGTGAGAGATGATAAGGGCACGGCGAAGGGGAAAGTGGTGGATGCTGGGAATACGGAGGAGACGGGTAGGACAGGGAGGAGTATAGGTTACAGTAACCAGGGTGAGAGATGATAAGGGCACGGGCGAGGGGGAAAGTGGTGGATGCTGGGAATACGGAGGAGACGGGTAGGACAGGGAGGAGTATAGGTTACAGTAACCAGGGTGAGAGATGATAAGGGCACGGGCGAGGGGGGAAAGTGGTGGATGCTGGGAATACGGAGGAGACGGGTAGGACAGGGAGGAGTATAGGTTACAGTAACCAGGGTGAGAGATGATAAGGGCATGGGCGAGGGGGAAAGTGGTGGATGCTGGGAATACGGAGGAGACGGGAAGGACAGGGAGGAGTATAGGTTACAGTAACCAGGGTGAGAGATGATAAGGGCATGGGCGAGGGGGAAAGTGGTGGATGCTGGGAATACGGAGGAGACGGGTAGGACAGGGAGGAGTATAGGTTACAGTAACCAGGGTGAGAGATGATAAGGGCACAGGCGAGGGGGAAAGTGGTGGATGCTGGGAATACGGAGGAGACGGGTAGGACAGGGAGGAGTATAGGTTACAGTAACCAGGGTGAGAGATGATAAGGGCACGGGCGAGGGAGAAAGTGGTGGATGCTGGGAATACTGAGGAGACGGGTAGGACAGGGAGGAGTATAGGTTACAGTAACCAGGGTGAGAGATGATAAGGGCACGGGCGAGGGAGAAAGTGGTGGATGCTGGGAATACTGAGGAGACGGGTAGGACAGGGAGGAGTATAGGTTACAGTAACCAGGGTGAGAGATGATAAGGGCACGGCGAGGGGGAAAGTGGTGGATGCTGGGAATACTGAGGAGATGGGAAGGACAGGGAGGAGTATAGGTTACAGTAACCAGGGTGAGAGATGATAAGGGCACGGGCGAGGGAGAAAGTGGTGGATGCTGGGAATACGGAGGAGACGGGTAGGACAGGGAGGAGTATAGGTTACAGTAACCAGGGTGAGAGATGATAAGGGCACGGGCGAGGGGGAAAGTGGTGGATGCTGGGAATACGGAGGAGACGGGTAGGACAGGGAGGAGTATAGGTTACAGTAACCAGGGTGAGAGATGATAAGGGCACGGGCGAGGGGGAAAGTGGTGGATGCTGGGAATACTGAGGAGACGGGTAGGACAGGGAGGAGTATAGGTTACAGTAACCAGGGTGAGAGATGATAAGGGCACGGGCGAGGGGGAAAGTGGTGGATGCTGGGAATACGGAGGAGACGGGTAGGACAGGGAGGAGTATAGGTTACAGTAACCAGGGTGAGAGATGATAAGGGCACGGGCGAGGGGGAAAGTGGTGGACGCTGGGAATACGGAGGAGACGGGTAGGACAGGGAGGAGTATAGGTTACAGTAACCAGGGTGAGAGATGATAAGGGCACGGGCGAGGGGGAAAGTGGTGGATGCTGGGAATACGGAGGAGACGGGTAGGACAGGGAGGAGTATAGGTTACAGTAACCAGGGTGAGAGATGATAAGGGCACGGGCGAGGGGGAAAGTGGTGGATGCTGGGAATACTGAGGAGACGGGTAGGACAGGGAGGAGTATAGGTTACAGTAACCAGGGTGAGAGATGATAAGGGCACGGGCGAGGGGGAAAGTGGTGGATGCTGGGAATACAGAGGAGACGGGTAGGACAGGGAGGAGTATAGGTTACAGTAACCAGGGTGAGAGATGATAAGGGCACGGGCGAGGGGGAATGTGGTGGATGCTGGGAATACGGAGGAGACGGGTAGGACAGGGAGGAGTATAGGTTACAGTAACCAGGGTGAGAGATGATAAGGGCACGGGCGAGGGGGAAAGTGGTGGATGCTGGGAATACTGAGGAGACGGGTAGGACAGGGAGGAGTATAGGTTACAGTAACCAGGGTGAGAGATGATAAGGGCACAGGCGAGGGGGAAAGTGGTGGATGCTGGGAATACTGAGGAGACGGGTAGGACAGGGAGGAGTATAGGTTACAGTAACCAGGGTGAGAGATGATAAGGGCACAGGCGAGGGGGAAAGTGGTGGATGCTGGGAATACGGAGGAGACGGGTAGGACAGGGAGGAGTATAGGTTACAGTAACCAGGGTGAGAGATGATAAGGGCACGGCGAGGGGGAAAGTGGTGGATGCTGGGAATACGGAGGAGACGGGTAGGACAGGGAGGAGTATAGGTTACAGTAACCATGGTGAGAGATGATAAGGGCACGGCGAGGGGGAAAGTGGTGGATGCTGGGAATACTGAGGAGACGGGTAGGACAGGGAGGAGTATAGGTTACAGTAACCAGGGTGAGAGATGATAAGGGCACGGGCGAGGGGGAAAGTGGTGGATGCTGGGAATACGGAGGAGACGGGTAGGACAGGGAGGAGTATAGGTTACAGTAACCAGGGTGAGAGATGATAAGGGCACGGGCGAGGGGGAAAGTGGTGGATGCTGGGAATACGGAGGAGATGGGAAGGACAGGGAGGAGTATAGGTTACAGTAACCAGGGTGAGAGATGATAAGGGCACGGCGAGGGGGAAAGTGGTGGATGCTGGGAATACGGAGGAGACGGGTAGGACAGGGAGGAGTATAGGTTACAGTAACCAGGGTGAGAGATGATAAGGGCACGGGCGAGGGGGAAAGTGGTGGATGCTGGGAATACTGAGGAGACGGGTAGGACAGGGAGGAGTATAGGTTACAGTAACCAGGGTGAGAGATGATAAGGGCACGGGCGAGGGGGAAAGTGATGGATGCTGGGAATACTGAGGAGACGGGTAGGACAGGGAGGAGTATAGGTTACAGTAACCAGGGTGAGAGATGATAAGGGCACGGGCGAGGGGGAAAGTGGTGGATGCTGGGAATACGGAGGAGACGGGTAGGACAGGGAGGAGTATAGGTTACAGTAACCAGGGTGAGAGATGATAAGGGCACGGCGAGGGGGAAAGTGGTGGATGCTGGGAATACGGAGGAGACGGGTAGGACAGGGAGGAGTATAGGTTACAGTAACCAGGGTGAGAGATGATAAGGGCACGGGCGAGGGGGAAAGTGGTGGATGCTGGGAATACGGAGGAGACGGGTAGGACAGGGAGGAGTATAGGTTACAGTAACCAGGGTGAGAGATGATAAGGGCACGGGCGAGGGGGAAAGTGGTGGATGCTGGGAATACGGAGGAGACGGGTAGGACAGGGAGGAGTATAGGTTACAGTAACCAGGGTGAGAGATGATAAGGGCACGGCGAGGGGGAAAGTGGTGGATGCTGGGAATACGGAGAAGACGGGTAGGACAGGGAGAAGTATAGGTTACAGTAACCAGGGTGAGAGATGATAAGGGCACGGCGGTGGACGCTGGGAATACTGAGGAGATGGGAAGGACAGGAAGGGGAGAGGGACCGGAGGTGGCAGAGGTGACAGCCAGAGATGGCTCTTGTGGCACAGAAGGACAAATGGAGGAGATATTGGATTGTTATTGCAGAATACAGTATGCCTGTATATACTAGAGATGAGCGGGTTCGGTTTCTCTGAATCCGAACCCGCACGAACTTCATGTTTTTTTTCACGGGTCCGAGCGACTCGGATCTTCCCGCCTTGCTCGGTTAACCCGAGCGCGCCCGAACGTCATCATGACGCTGTCGGATTCTCGCGAGGCTCGGATTCTATCGCGAGACTCGGATTCTATATAAGGAGCCGCGCGTCGCCGCCATTTTCACACGTGCATTGAGATTGATAGGGAGAGGACGTGGCTGGCGTCCTCTCCGTTTAGAATTAGAATAGATTAGAGAGATACTTGATTTACTAATTTTGGGGAGCATTAGGAGTACTCAGTAGTGTACAGTGCAGAGTTTTGCTGATAGTGACCAGTGACCACCACTTTTATTTATAATCCGTTCTCTGCCTGAAAAAAGCGATACACAGCACACAGTGACTCAGTCACATACCATATCTGTGTGCACTGCTCAGGCTCAGGCCAGTGTGCTGCATCATCTATTATCTATATATAATATTATATATATCTGTCTGACTGCTCAGCTCACACAGCTTATAATTGTGGGGGAGACTGGGGAGCACTACTGCAGTGCCAGTTATAGGTTATAGCAGGAGCCAGGAGTACATAATATATTATATAGTGAGTGACCACCAGACACACAGTGCAGTTTATTTAATATATCCGTTCTCTGCCTGAAAAAAGCGATACACACAGTGACTCAGTCAGTCACATACCATATCTGTGTGCACTGCTCAGGCTCAGGCCAGTGTGCTGCATCATCTATATATATTATATATCTGTCTGACTGCTCAGCTCACACAGCTTATAATTGTGGGGGAGACTGGGGAGCACTACTGCAGTGCCAGTTATAGGTTATAGCAGGAGCCAGGAGTACATAATATATTATATAGTGAGTGACCACCAGACACACAGTGCAGTTTATTTAATATATCCGTTCTCTGCCTGAAAAAAGCGATACACACAGTGACTCAGTCACATACCATATCTGTGTGCACTGCTCAGCCCAGTGTGCTGCATCAATGTATATATATATCTGACTGTGCTCAGCTCACACAGCTTATAATTGTGGGGGAGACTGGGGAGCACTGCAGTGCCAGTTATAGGTTATAGCAGGAGCCAGGAGTACATAATATTATATTAAAATTAAACAGTGCACACTTTTGCTGCAGGAGTGCCACTGCCAGTGTGACTAGTGACCAGTGACCTGACCACCAGTATATAATATTAGTAGTATACTATCTCTTTATCAACCAGTCTATATTAGCAGCAGACACAGTACAGTGCGGTAGTTCACGGCTGTGGCTACCTCTGTGTCGGCACTCGGCAGCCCGTCCATAATTGTATATACCACCTAACCGTGGTTTTTTTTTCTTTCTTTATACATACATACTAGTTACGAGTATACTATCTCTTTATCAACCAGTCTATATATTAGCAGCAGACACAGTACAGTGCGGTAGTTCACGGCTGTGGCTACCTCTGTGTCGGCACTCGGCAGCCCGTCCATAATTGTATATACCACCTAACCGTGGTTTTTTTTTCTTTCTTTATACATACATACTAGTTACGAGTATACTATCTCTTTATCAACCAGTCTATATTAGCAGCAGACACAGTACAGTGCGGTAGTTCACGGCTGTGGCTACCTCTGTGTCGGCACTCGGCAGCCCGTCCATAATTGTATATACCACCTAACCGTGGTTTTTTTTTCTTTCTTTATACATACATACTAGTTACGAGTATACTATCTCTTTATCAACCAGTCTATATATTAGCAGCAGACACAGTACAGTGCGGTAGTTCACGGCTGTGGCTACCTCTGTGTCGGCACTCGGCAGCCCGTCCATAATTGTATACTAGTATCCAATCCATCCATCTCCATTGTTTACCTGAGGTGCCTTTTAGTTGTGCCTATTAAAATATGGAGAACAAAAATGTTGAGGTTCCAAAATTAGGGAAAGATCAAGATCCACTTCCACCTCGTGCTGAAGCTGCTGCCACTAGTCATGGCCGAGACGATGAAATGCCAGCAACGTCGTCTGCCAAGGCCGATGCCCAATGTCATAGTACAGAGCATGTCAAATCCAAAACACCAAATATCAGTAAAAAAAGGACTCCAAAACCTAAAATAAAATTGTCGGAGGAGAAGCGTCTTTTTTTGCGCCTCTTTTTTTCTTTGCGTCATGTGCTGTTTGGGGAGGGTTTTTTGGAAGGGCCATCCTGCGTGACACTGCAGTGCCACTCCTAGATGGGCCCGGTGTTTGTGTCGGCCACTAGGGTCGCTAATCTTACTCACACAGCTACCTCATTGCGCCTCTTTTTTTCTTTGCATCATGTGCTGTTTGGGGAGGGTTTTTTGGAAGGGACATCCTGCGTGACACTGCAGTGCCACTCCTAGATGGGCCCGGTGTTTGTGTCGGCCACTAGGGTCGCTTATCTTACTCACACAGCGACCTCGGTGCAAATTTTAGGACTAAAAATAATATTGTGAGGTGTGAGGTATTCAGAATAGACTGAAAATGAGTGTAAATTATGGTTTTTGAGGTTAATAATACTTTGGGATCAAAATGACCCCCAAATTCTATGATTTAAGCTGTTTTTTAGTGTTTTTGGAAAAAAACACCCGAATCCAAAACACACCCGAATCCGACAAAAAAAATTCGGTGAGGTTTTGCCAAAACGCGTTCGAACCCAAAACACGGCCGCGGAACCGAACCCAAAACCAAAACACAAAACCCGAAAAATTTCAGGCGCTCATCTCTAGTATATACCCCTGAGTGTGCACAATGGTTTGTTTCCCAGTGTGTGCGTGTGTGTCTCTTTATACTTGTATTTATGTGTGTATGTAATTATGTGTATGTATGTGTGTATGTGGTATGTTTATATGTCTCTGTATGTGGTATGTTTATATGTCTCTGTATGTGGTATGTTTATATGTCTCTGTATGTGGTATGTTTATATGTCTCTGTATGTGGTATGTTTGTGTGTCTGTTTGTCTGTGTGTGGTATGTTTATGTGTCTCTGTATGTGGTGTGTGTGTGTGTGTGTGTGAATGTGGTATGTTTATGTGTCTCTGTATGTGGTATGTGTGTGTGTGTGTGTGTGTGTGTGTGTGTGTGTGTCTGTGTCTGTGTGTGTGTGTGTGTGTGTGTGTGTGTGTGTGTGTGTGTGTGTGTGTGTGAATGTGGTATGTTTATGTGTCTCTGTATGTGGTATGTTTGTGTGTGTGTGTGTGTGTGTGTGTGTGTGTGTGTGTGTGTGTGTGTGTGTGTGTGTGTGTGTGTGTGTGTGAATGTGGTATGTTTATGTGTCTCTGTATGTGGTGTGTGTGTGTGTGTGTGTGTGTGTGTGTGTGTGTGTGTGTGTGTGAATGTGGTATGTTTATGTGTGTGTGTGTGTGTGTGTGTGTGTGTGTGTGTGTGTGTGTGGTATGTTTATGTGTCTCTGTATGTGGTATGTTTGTGTGTGTGTGTGTGTGTGTGTGTGTGTGTGTGAATGTGGTATGTTTATGTGTGTGTGTGTGTGTGTGTGTGTGTGTGTGTGTGTGTGTGGTATGTTTATGTGTCTCTGTATGTGGTATGTGTGTGTGTGTGTGTGTGTGTGTGTGTGTGTGTGTGTGTGTGTGTGTGTGTGTGTGTGAAAGTGGTATGTTTATGTGTCGCTGTATGTGGTGTGTGTGTGTGTGTGTGTGTGTGTCTCCTGTGTGTACTTGTGCTGACACTCAGTGAAGTGTTTATATCACAGCAGAGGTCTGTCCTCCCTCCTTAGTCTCAGATGTCAGGGCTGGGCTCAGATACAGTGAGGGAGGGGGAATTCCAGACACAGGAGGAGAAGTGTGTAACAAGTGAGTGGGCAGTCTAGGAAAACACATTATTCATGTCACTCACTTCTCACACTCAGCAGAAAATGGTTTCCTCCATGGAACAAGTGTGTAAGAGAGTATTGTGCTCACACTTTCATCCAGGGACCTGTCCTCAGTGTGGTAATCTGCATCAGATGGAACATGATATAAGCAGATCCAGCCCTAGCATGTGGGAGCAGGTCAGCCTCACCTTCAGCGTGGTCCCACCACCTGGGAGCTGGCTCATGTTCCATACGTGGTCCCACCACCTGGGAGCTGGCTCATGTTCCATACGTGGTCCCACCACCTGGGAGCTGGCTCATGTTCCACACAGGCCGCCAGGGGAAATCCAGCGCCCAGTACCTGCTGTGTGTGTGTGGGCGACAATACAGAGACTTTTCCTACCCATTAACTCTTTACCACTCTCTAGTTTTGTCTGTGTCTATATAGTGAAGAGCATGTACTCACTGAGCCACCCCTGCAGATTCATGTACATGAAGTAGATACGTAACTTATATCTGTACATCCTATATTTTATTCATGGTACCCATATTACCTTTTTTTCAGATAGACCAAATATTAATTCACCAGAAAACAGAACTCTTAGAAGGTAAGTGATTGTACCTACCTCCTTCACCGTGTGTCCAATATCCAATGCTCCCCATATCTTACATGTAACAATCATCTCTCAAACTTTCACCACACCCGTCATCCATCCAATGTTCCCCATATCTTACATGTAACCATCATCCCCCAGCCTTACTTATCACCTATCATCCATCCCATATCTTATATGTAACAATCATCTCTCAAACTTTCCCCACACCCGTCATTCATCAAATATTCCTCATATCTTACATGTGACCATCATTTCTCAGTCTTACCCCACACTCATCATCCATTCAATGTTCCTCATATCTTACATGTGACCATCATTTCTCAGTCTTACCCCACACTCATCATCCATTCAATGTTCCTCATATCTTACATGTGACCATCATTTCTCAGTCTTACCCCACACTCATCATCCATTCAATGTTCCTCATATCTTACATGTGACCATCATTTCTCAGTCTTACCCCACACTCATCATCCATTCAATGTTCCTCATATCTTACATGTGACCATCATCTGTCACTCTTACCCCACACCCATCATCCATCCAATGTTCCTCATATCTTACATGTAACCATCATCTGTCACACTTACCCCACACCCATCATCCATCCAATCTTCCTCATATCTTACATGTAACCATCATCTGTCACACTTACCCCACACCCATCATCCATATAATGTTCCCCATATCTTACATGTAACTATCATCTGTCACACTTACCCCACACCCATCATCCATCCAATGTTCCTCATCTCTTACATGTAACCATCATCTGTCACACTTACCCCACACCCATCATCCATCCAATGTTCCTCATATCTTACATATAACCATCATCTGTCACACTTACCCCACACCCATCATCCATCCAATGTTCCCCATATCTTACATGGGACCATCATCTGTCACACTTATCCCTCACCCATCATCCATCCAATCTTCCTCATATCATACATGTAACCGTCATCTGTCACACTTACCCCACACCCACCATCCATCTCATGTTCCTCATATCTTACATGTAACCATCATCTGTCACACTTACCCCACACCCATCATCCATCCAATATGCCCCATATCTAACATGTAACCGTCATCTGTCACACTTACTACACACCCAGCATCCATCTAATGTTCTTCATATCTTACATGTAACCATCATCTGTCACACTTACCCCACATCCATCATCCATATAATGTTTCCCGTATCTTACATGTAACCGTCAACTGTCACACTTACCCCATACCCATCATCCATATAATATTCCTCATATCATACATGTAACCGTCATCTGTCAACTTACCCCACACCCATCATCCATCCAATGTCCCTCATATCTTACATGTGACCATCATTTCTCAGTCTTACCCCACACTCATCATCCATTCAATGTTCCTCATATCTTACATGTGACCATCATCTGTCACACTTACCCCACATCCACCATCCATCCAATGTTACCCATATCTTACATGTAACCATCATTTGTCACACTTACCCCACACCCATCATCCATCCAATGTTCCTCATATTTTACTTGTAACCATCATCTGTCACACTTACCCCACACCCATCATCCATATAATGTTCCCCATATCTAACATGTAACCGTCATCTGTCACACTTACCCCACACCCATCATCCATCCAATGTTACCCATATCTTACATGTAACCATCATCTGTCACACTTACCCCACACCCATCATCCATCCAATGTTCCCCATATCTTACATGTAACCATCATCTGTCACACTTACCCCACACCCATCATCCATCCAATGTTACCCATATCTTACATGGGACCATCATCTGTCACACTTATCCCTCACCCATCATCCATCCAATCTTCCTCATATCATACATGTAACCGTCATCTGTCACACTTACCCCACACCCACCATCCATCTCATGTTCCTCATATCTTACATGTAACCATCATCTGTCACACTTACCCCACATCCATCATCCATATAATGCTCCTCATATCTTACATGTAACCGTCATCTGTCACACTTACCCCACACCCATCATCCATCTCATGTTCCTCATATCTTACATGTAACCGTCATCTGTCACACTTACCCCACATCCACCATCCATCCAATGTTCCTCATATCTTACATGTAACCGTCATCTGTCACACTTACCCCACACCCATCATCCATCAAATGTTCCTCATATCTTACATGTAACCGTCATCTGTCACACTTAGCCCACACCCATCATCCATCCAATGTTACCCATATCTTACATGTAACCGTCATCTGTCACATTTACCCCACACCCATCATCCATATAATGTTCCTCATATCTTACATGTAACCGTCATCTGTCACACTTACCCCACACCCACCATCCATGTAATGTTCCTCATATCTTACATGTAACCGTCATCTGTCACACTTACCCCTCACCCATCATCCATCCAATGTTCCTCATATCTTACATGTAACCGTCATTTGTCACACTTACCCCACACCCATCATCAATATAATGTTCCCCATATCTTACATGTAACCATCATCTGTCACACTTACCCCACACTCATCATCCATATAATGTTCCCCATATCAAAACCAGAATAGTGAGGTGTTGTTAATGCTGATAGACAGAATGTGGACATGTACTATACTTATGCTGTTTTGACATTGAAACTAGATTCCATCTCTCTGACTTATCCCACATGTGTCATCCATCCAATGTTTATCACATCTTATTTATATCCAGCATTTCCCATCCATTCAGTGTTTATTATGTCTTATTTATATCCCGCTTTTCCCATCCATTCAGTGTTTATTATGTCTTATTTACATCCTGTGTGTCTCCCACAACCAGATGATTTTTATCTCTCAGATTTATCTTGCCTCTTTTCTCAGTTTAATGTTTCTCTCTTATTCAAAGCTGCATCTCTTTCCATGTAGCCATAATCTCCCTAATGTGTCCCACATACATCACTCACCCTGTGTTCCTCATATCTTACATACATCCATCATCTCTCTAATGTATCCCACATCCATCACTCATCCTGTGTTCCTCATATCTTACATATAGACATCAACTCTCTAATGTATCCCACATCCATCACTCACCCTGTGTTCCTCATATCTTACATATAGCCATCATCTCTCTAATGTATCCCACATCCATCACTCACCCTGTGCTCCTCATATCTTACATATAGCCATCATCTCTCTAATGTGTCCCACATCCATCACTCACCCTGTGTTCCTCATATCTTACATATAGACATCATCTCTCTAATGTATCTCACATACATCACTCACCCTGTGTTCCTCATATCTTACATACATCCATCATCTCCCTAATGTATCCCACATCCATCACTCACCCTGTGTTCCTCATATCTTACATACAGCCATCATCTCCATAATGTATCCCACAACCATCACTCACCCTGTGTTCCTCATATCTTACATACAGCCATCATCTCCATAATGTATCCCACATCCATCACTCATCCTGTGTTCCTCATATCTTACATATAGCCATCATCTCTCTAATGTATCCCACATCCATCACTCATCCTGTGTTCCTCATATCTTACATATAGCCATCATCTCCATAATGTATCCCACATCCATCACTCATCCTGTGTTCTTCATATCTTACATATAGACATCAACTCTCTACTGTATCCCACATCCATCACTCACCCTGTGTTCCTCATATCTTACATATAGCCATCATCTCTCTAATGTATCCCACATCCATCACTCACCCTGTGTTCCTCATATCTTACATATAGCCATCTTCTCTCTACTGTGTCCCACATCCATCACTCACCCTGTGTTCCTCATATCTTACATACAGCCATCATCTCCCTAATGTATCCCACATCCATCACTCACCCTGTGTTCCTCATATCTTACATACATCCATCCACTCTCTAATGTATCCCACATCCATCACTCATCCTGTGCTCCTCATATCTTACATACAGCCATCATCTCCATAATGTATCCCACATCCATCACTCACCCTGTGTTCCACATATCTTACATATAGCCATCATCTCTCTAATGTATCCCACATCCATCACTCACCCTGTGTTCCTCATATCTTACATATAGCCATCATCTCCCTAATGTATCTCACATCCATCACTCACCCTGTGTTCCTCATATCTTACATACATCCATCCACTCTCTAATGTATCCCACATCCATCACTCATCCTGTGTTCCTCATATCTTACATACAGCCATCATCTCTCTACTGTGTCCCACATCCATCACTCACCCTGTGTTCCTCATATCTTACATATAGCCATCAACTCTCTAATGTATCCCACATCCATCACTCACCCTGTGTTCCTCATATCTTACATATAGCCATCATCTCTCTACTGTATCCCACATCCATCACTCACCCTGTGTTCCTCATATCTTACATACAGCCATCATCTCTCTACTGTATCCCACATCCATCACTCACCCTGTGTTCCTCATATCTTACATATAGACATCATCTCTCTAATGTATCCCACATCCATCACTCACCCTGTGTTCCTCATATCTTACATATAGCCATCATCTCTCTAATTTATCCCACATCCATCACTCACCCTGTGTTCCTCATATCTTACATATAGCCATCATCACTCTAATGTATCCCACATCCATCACTCACCCTGTGTTCCTCATATCTTACATATAGACATCATCTCTCTAATGTATCCCACAACCATCACTCATCCTGTGCTCCTCATATCTTACATACATCCATCATCTCTCTACTGTATCCCACATCCATCACTCACCCTGTGTTCCTCATATCTTACATACATCCATCATCTCTCTACTGTATCCCACATCCATCACTCATCCTGTGTTCCTCATATCTTACATACATCCATCATCTCTCTACTGTATCCCACATCCATCACTCACCCTGTGTTCCTCATATCTTACATATAGCCATCATCTCCATAATGTATCCCACATCCATCACTCACCCTGTGCTCCTCATATCTTACATATAGACATCAACTCTCTACTGTATCCCACATCCATCACTCACCCTGTGTTCCTCATATCTTACATATAGCCATCATCTCTCTAATGTATCCCACATCCATCACTCATCCTGTGTTCCTCATATCTTACATACAGCCATCATCTCTTTACTGTGTCCCACATCCATCACTCACCCTGTGTTCCTCATATCTTACATATAGCCATCAACTCTCTAATGTATCCCACATCCATCACTCACCCTGTGTTCCTCATATCTTACATATAGCCATCATCTCTCTACTGTATCCCACATCCATCACTCACCCTGTGTTCCTCATATCTTACATACAGCCATCATCTCTCTACTGTATCCCACATCCATCACTCACCCTGTGTTCCTCATATCTTACATACATCCATCATCTCTCTACTGTATCCCACATCCATCACTCACCCTGTGTTCCTCATATCTTACATACATCCATCATCTCTCTAATGTATCCCACATCCATCACTCATCCTGTGTTCCTCATATCTTACATATAGCCATCATCTCTCTACTGTATCCCACATCCATCACTCACCCTGTGTTCCTCATATCTTACATATAGACATCATCTCTCTAATGTATCCCACATCCATCACTCACCCTGTGTTCTTCATATCTTACATATAGCCATCATCTCTCTAATGTGTCCCACATACATCACTCACCCTGTGTTCCTCATATCTTACATACAGCCATCATCTCCATAATGTATCCCACATCCATCACTCACCCTGTGTTCCTCATATCTTACATACAGCCATCATCTCTCTAATGTATCCCACATCCATCACTCCTCCTGTGTTCCTTATATCTTACATACAGCCATCATCTCCATAATGTATCCCACATCCATCACTCACCCTGTGTTCCTCATATCTTACATACAGCCATCATCTCTCTAATGTATCCCACATACATCACTCATCCTGTGTTCCTCATATCTTACATACATCCATCATCTCTCTAATGTGTCCCACATCCATCACTCACCCTGTGTTCCTCAAATCTTACATATAGCCATCATCTCTCTAATGTATCCCACATCCATCACTCACCCTGTGTTCTTCATATCTTACATACAGCCATCATCACTCTAATGTATCCCACATCCATCACTCACCCTGTGTTCCTCATATCTTACATATAGCCATCATCTCTCTACTGTATCCCACATCCATCACTCACCCTGTGTTCCTCATATCTTACATACATCCATCCATCCACTCTCTAATGTATCCCACATCCATCACTCACCCTGTGCTCCTCATATCTTACATACAGCCATCATCTCTCTACTGTATCCCACATCCATCACTCACCCTGTGTTCCTCATATCTTACATATAGACATCATCTCTCTAATGTATCCCACATCCATCACTCACCCTGTGTTCCTCATATCTTACATATAGCCATCATCTCTCTAATTTATCCCACATCCATCACTCACCCTGTGTTCCTCATATCTTACATATAGCCATCATCACTCTAATGTATCCCACATCCATCACTCACCCTGTGTTCCTCATATCTTACATATAGACATCATCTCTCTAATGTATCCCACAACCATCACTCATCCTGTGCTCCTCATATCTTACATACATCCATCATCTCTCTACTGTATCCCACATCCATCACTCACCCTGTGTTCCTCATATCTTACATACATCCATCATCTCTCTACTGTATCCCACATCCATCACTCATCCTGTGTTCCTCATATCTTACATACATCCATCATCTCTCTACTGTATCCCACATCCATCACTCACCCTGTGTTCCTCATATCTTACATATAGCCATCATCTCCATAATGTATCCCACATCCATCACTCACCCTGTGCTCCTCATATCTTACATATAGACATCAACTCTCTACTGTATCCCACATCCATCACTCACCCTGTGTTCCTCATATCTTACATATAGCCATCATCTCTCTAATGTATCCCACATCCATCACTCATCCTGTGTTCCTCATATCTTACATACAGCCATCATCTCTTTACTGTGTCCCACATCCATCACTCACCCTGTGTTCCTCATATCTTACATATAGCCATCAACTCTCTAATGTATCCCACATCCATCACTCACCCTGTGTTCCTCATATCTTACATATAGCCATCATCTCTCTACTGTATCCCACATCCATCACTCACCCTGTGTTCCTCATATCTTACATACAGCCATCATCTCTCTACTGTATCCCACATCCATCACTCACCCTGTGTTCCTCATATCTTACATACATCCATCATCTCTCTACTGTATCCCACATCCATCACTCACCCTGTGTTCCTCATATCTTACATACATCCATCATCTCTCTAATGTATCCCACATCCATCACTCATCCTGTGTTCCTCATATCTTACATATAGCCATCATCTCTCTACTGTATCCCACATCCATCACTCACCCTGTGTTCCTCATATCTTACATATAGACATCATCTCTCTAATGTATCCCACATCCATCACTCACCCTGTGTTCTTCATATCTTACATATAGCCATCATCTCTCTAATGTGTCCCACATACATCACTCACCCTGTGTTCCTCATATCTTACATACAGCCATCATCTCCATAATGTATCCCACATCCATCACTCACCCTGTGTTCCTCATATCTTACATACAGCCATCATCTCTCTAATGTATCCCACATCCATCACTCCTCCTGTGTTCCTTATATCTTACATACAGCCATCATCTCCATAATGTATCCCACATCCATCACTCACCCTGTGTTCCTCATATCTTACATACAGCCATCATCTCTCTAATGTATCCCACATACATCACTCATCCTGTGTTCCTCATATCTTACATACATCCATCATCTCTCTAATGTGTCCCACATCCATCACTCACCCTGTGTTCCTCAAATCTTACATATAGCCATCATCTCTCTAATGTATCCCACATCCATCACTCACCCTGTGTTCTTCATATCTTACATACAGCCATCATCACTCTAATGTATCCCACATCCATCACTCACCCTGTGTTCCTCATATCTTACATATAGCCATCATCTCTCTACTGTATCCCACATCCATCACTCACCCTGTGTTCCTCATATCTTACATACATCCATCCATCCACTCTCTAATGTATCCCACATCCATCACTCACCCTGTGCTCCTCATATCTTACATACAGCCATCATCTCTCTACTGTATCCCACATCCATCACTCAACTTGTGTTCCTCATATCTTACATATAGCCATCATCACTCTAATGTATCTCACATACATCACTCACCCTGTATTCCTCATATCTTACATATAGTCATCATCTCTCTAATGTATCCCACATACATCACTCACCCTGTGTTCCTCATATCTTACATATAGCCATCATCTCTCTACTGTATCCCACATCCATCACTCACCCTGTGTTCCTCATATCTTACATATAGACATCATCTCTCTAATGTATCCCACATCCATCACTCACCCTGTGTTCTTCATATCTTACATATAGCCATCA
Organism: Pseudophryne corroboree; assembly: GCF_028390025.1. Taxonomy (NCBI): domain Eukaryota; kingdom Metazoa; phylum Chordata; class Amphibia; order Anura; family Myobatrachidae; genus Pseudophryne; species Pseudophryne corroboree. The sequence continues at coordinate 76,375 of NW_026967602.1, forward strand.
TCTCTCTAATGTGTCCCACATACATCACTCACCCTGTGTTCCTCATATCTTACATACAGCCATCATCTCCATAATGTATCCCACATCCATCACTCACCCTGTGTTCCTCATATCTTACATACAGCCATCATCTCTCTAATGTATCCCACATCCATCACTCCTCCTGTGTTCCTTATATCTTACATACAGCCATCATCTCCATAATGTATCCCACATCCATCACTCACCCTGTGTTCCTCATATCTTACATACAGCCATCATCTCTCTAATGTATCCCACATACATCACTCATCCTGTGTTCCTCATATCTTACATACATCCATCATCTCTCTAATGTGTCCCACATCCATCACTCACCCTGTGTTCCTCAAATCTTACATATAGCCATCATCTCTCTAATGTATCCCACATCCATCACTCACCCTGTGTTCTTCATATCTTACATACAGCCATCATCACTCTAATGTATCCCACATCCATCACTCACCCTGTGTTCCTCATATCTTACATATAGCCATCATCTCTCTACTGTATCCCACATCCATCACTCACCCTGTGTTCCTCATATCTTACATACATCCATCCATCCACTCTCTAATGTATCCCACATCCATCACTCACCCTGTGCTCCTCATATCTTACATACAGCCATCATCTCTCTACTGTATCCCACATCCATCACTCACCCTGTGTTCCTCATATCTTACATATAGACATCATCTCTCTAATGTATCCCACATCCATCACTCACCCTGTGTTCCTCATATCTTACATATAGCCATCATCTCTCTAATTTATCCCACATCCATCACTCACCCTGTGTTCCTCATATCTTACATATAGCCATCATCACTCTAATGTATCCCACATCCATCACTCACCCTGTGTTCCTCATATCTTACATATAGACATCATCTCTCTAATGTATCCCACAACCATCACTCATCCTGTGCTCCTCATATCTTACATACATCCATCATCTCTCTACTGTATCCCACATCCATCACTCACCCTGTGTTCCTCATATCTTACATACATCCATCATCTCTCTACTGTATCCCACATCCATCACTCATCCTGTGTTCCTCATATCTTACATACATCCATCATCTCTCTACTGTATCCCACATCCATCACTCACCCTGTGTTCCTCATATCTTACATATAGCCATCATCTCCATAATGTATCCCACATCCATCACTCACCCTGTGCTCCTCATATCTTACATATAGACATCAACTCTCTACTGTATCCCACATCCATCACTCACCCTGTGTTCCTCATATCTTACATATAGCCATCATCTCTCTAATGTATCCCACATCCATCACTCATCCTGTGTTCCTCATATCTTACATACAGCCATCATCTCTTTACTGTGTCCCACATCCATCACTCACCCTGTGTTCCTCATATCTTACATATAGCCATCAACTCTCTAATGTATCCCACATCCATCACTCACCCTGTGTTCCTCATATCTTACATATAGCCATCATCTCTCTACTGTATCCCACATCCATCACTCACCCTGTGTTCCTCATATCTTACATACAGCCATCATCTCTCTACTGTATCCCACATCCATCACTCACCCTGTGTTCCTCATATCTTACATACATCCATCATCTCTCTACTGTATCCCACATCCATCACTCACCCTGTGTTCCTCATATCTTACATACATCCATCATCTCTCTAATGTATCCCACATCCATCACTCATCCTGTGTTCCTCATATCTTACATATAGCCATCATCTCTCTACTGTATCCCACATCCATCACTCACCCTGTGTTCCTCATATCTTACATATAGACATCATCTCTCTAATGTATCCCACATCCATCACTCACCCTGTGTTCTTCATATCTTACATATAGCCATCATCTCTCTAATGTGTCCCACATACATCACTCACCCTGTGTTCCTCATATCTTACATACAGCCATCATCTCCATAATGTATCCCACATCCATCACTCACCCTGTGTTCCTCATATCTTACATACAGCCATCATCTCTCTAATGTATCCCACATCCATCACTCCTCCTGTGTTCCTTATATCTTACATACAGCCATCATCTCCATAATGTATCCCACATCCATCACTCACCCTGTGTTCCTCATATCTTACATACAGCCATCATCTCTCTAATGTATCCCACATACATCACTCATCCTGTGTTCCTCATATCTTACATACATCCATCATCTCTCTAATGTGTCCCACATCCATCACTCACCCTGTGTTCCTCAAATCTTACATATAGCCATCATCTCTCTAATGTATCCCACATCCATCACTCACCCTGTGTTCTTCATATCTTACATACAGCCATCATCACTCTAATGTATCCCACATCCATCACTCACCCTGTGTTCCTCATATCTTACATATAGCCATCATCTCTCTACTGTATCCCACATCCATCACTCACCCTGTGTTCCTCATATCTTACATACATCCATCCATCCACTCTCTAATGTATCCCACATCCATCACTCACCCTGTGCTCCTCATATCTTACATACAGCCATCATCTCTCTACTGTATCCCACATCCATCACTCAACTTGTGTTCCTCATATCTTACATATAGCCATCATCACTCTAATGTATCTCACATACATCACTCACCCTGTATTCCTCATATCTTACATATAGTCATCATCTCTCTAATGTATCCCACATACATCACTCACCCTGTGTTCCTCATATCTTACATAGAGCCTTCATCTCTCTAATGTGTCCCACATCCATCACTCACCCTGTGCTCCTCATATCTTACATATAGCCATCATCTCTCTACTGTATCCCACATCCATCACTCACCCTGTGTTCCTCATATCTTACATATAGACATCAACTCTCTAATGTATCCCACATACATCACTCATCCTGTGTTCCTCATATCTTACATACATCCATCATCTCTCTACTGTATCCCACATCCATCACTCACCCTGTGTTCCTCATATCTTACATACAGCCATCATCTCTCTAATGTATCCCACATCCATCACTCACCCTGAGTTCCTCATATCTTACATACAGCCATCATCTCTCTAATGTATCCCACATCCATCACTCATCCTGTGTTTTTCATATCTTACATAGAGCCATCATCTCTCTAATGTATCCCACATACATCACTCACCCTGTGTTCCTCATATCTTACATACAGCCATCATCTCTCTAATGTATCCCACATCCATCACTCATCCTGTGTTCTTCATATCTTACATAGAGCCATCGTCTCTCTAATGTATCCCACATCCATCACTCACCCTGTGTTCCTCATATCTTACATAGAGCCATCATCTCTCTAATGTATCCCACATCCATCACTCATCCTGTGTTCTTCATATCTTACATAGAGCCATCGTCTCTCTAATGTATCCCACATCCATCACTCATTCTGTGTTCCTCATATCTTACATAGAGCCTTCATCTCTCTAATGTGTCCCACATCCATCACTCACCCTGTGCTCCTCATATCTTACATATAGCCATCATCTCTCTACTGTTTCCCACATCCATCACTCACCCTGTGTTCCTCATATCTTACATATAGACATCAACTCTCTAATGTATCCCACATACATCACTCATCCTGTGTTCCTCATATCTTACATACATACATCCATCATCTCTCTACTGTATCCCACATCCATCACTCACCCTGTGTTCCTCATATCTTACATAGAGCCATCATCTCTCTAATGTATCCCACATCCATCACTCACCCTGTGTTCCTCATATCTTACATACAGCCATCATCTCTCTAATGTATCCCACATCCATCACTCATCCTGTGTTCTTCATATCTTACATAGAGCCATCATCTCTCTAATGTATCCCACCTACATCACTCACCCTGTGTTCCTCATATCTTACATATAGCCATCATCTCTCTAGTGTATCCCACATACATCACTCACCCTGTGTTCCTCATATCTTACATATAGCCATCATCTCTCTACTGTTTCCCACATCCATCACTCACCCTGTGTTCCTCATATCTTACATATAGACATCAACTCTCTAATGTATCCCACATACATCACTCATCCTGTGTTCCTCATATCTTACATACATACATCCATCATCTCTCTACTGTATCCCACATCCATCACTCACCCTGTGTTCCTCATATCTTACATACAGCCATCATCTCTCTAATGTATCCCACATCCATCACTCACCCTGTGTTCCTCATATCTTACATACAGCCATCATCTCTCTAATGTATCCCACATCCATCACTCATCCTGTGTTCTTCATATCTTACATAGAGCCATCATCTCTCTAATGTATCCCACCTACATCACTCACCCTGTGTTCCTCATATCTTACATATAGCCATCATCTCTCTAGTGTATCCCACATACATCACTCACCCTGTGTTCCTCATATCTTACATATAGCCATCATCTCTCTACTGTGTCCCACATACATCACTCACCCTGTGTTCCTCATATCTTACATATAGCCATCATCTCTCTAATGTATCCCACATACATCACTCACCCTGTGTTCCTCATATCTTACATATAGCCATCATCTCTCTACTGTATCCCACATCCATCACTCACCCTGTGTTCCTCATATCTTACATCCATCCATCATCTCTCTAATGTATCCCACATCCATCACTCACCCTGTGTTCCTCATATCTTACATACAGACATCATCTCTCTACTGTATCCCACATCCATCACTCACCCTGTGTTCCTCATATCTTACAAACATCCATCATCTCTCTAATGTATCCCACATCCATCACTCACCCTGTGTTCCTCATATCTTACATACAGACATCATCTCTCTACTGTATCCCACATCCATCACTCATCCTGTGTTCCTCATATCTTACATACAGCCATCATCTCTCTAATGTGTCCCACATCCATCACTCACCCTGTGTTCCTCATATCTTACATACAGCCATCATCTCTCTAATGTATCCCACATACATCACTCATCCTGTGTTCCTCATATCTTACATACAGCCATCCACTCTCTAATGTGTCCCACATCCATCACTCACCCTGTGTTCCTCATATCTTACATACAGCCATCATCTCTCTAATGTATCCCACATACATCACTCACCCTGTGTTCCTCATATCTTACATATAGCCATCATCACTCTAATGTATCTCACATTCATCACTCAGCCTGTATTCCTCATATCTTACATATAGTCATCATCTCTCTAATTTATCCCACATACATCACTCACCCTGTGTTCCTTATATCTTACATAGAGCCTTCATCTCTCTAATGTGTCCCACATCCATCACTCACCGTGTGCTCCTCATATCTTACATATAGCCATCATCTCTCTACTGTATCCCATATCCATCACTCACCCTGTGTTCCTCATATCTTACATATAGACATCAACTCTCTAATGTATCCCACATACATCACTCATCCTGTGTTCCTCATATCTTACATACATCCATCATCTCTCTACTGTATCCCACATCCATCACTCACCCTGTGTTCCTCATATCTTACATACAGCCATCATCTCTCTAATGTATCCCACATCCATCACTCACCCTGTGTTCCTCATATCTTACATACAGCCATCATCTCTCTACTGTATCCCACATCCATCACTCATCCTGTGTTCCTCATATCTTACATATATCCATTATCTCCCTAATGTATCTCACATCCATCACTCACCCTGTGTTCCTCATATCTTACATACAGCCATCATCTCCATAATGTATCCCACATACATCACTCATCCTGTGTTCCTCATATCTTACATATAGACATCAACTCTCTAATGTATCCCACATACATCACTCACCCTGTGTTCCTCATATCTTACATATAGACATCATCTCTCTAATGTATCCCACATCCATCACTCATTCTGTGTTCCTCATATCTTACATATAGCCATCATCTCTGTAATGTATCCCACATCCATCACTCACCCTGTGTTCCTCATATCTTACATACAGCCATCATCTCTCTAATGTATCCCACATCCATCACTCACCCTGTGTTCCTCATATCTTACATATAGCCATCATCTCTCTAATGTGTCCCACATCCATCACTCACCCTGTGTTCCTCATATCTTACATACAGCCATCGTCTCTCTAATGTATCCCACATCCATCACTCATCCTGTGTTCCTCATATCTTACATAGAGCCATCGTCTCTCTAATGTATCCCACATTCATCACTCATTCTGTGTTCCTCATATCTTACATAGAGCCATCATCTCTCTAATGTGTCCCACATCCATCACTCACCCTGTGTTCCTCATATCTTACATACAGCCATCGTCTCTCTAATGTATCCCACATCCATCACTCACCCTGTGTTCCTCATATCTTACATACAGCCATCATCTCTCTAATGTATCCCACATCCATCACTCACCCTGTGTTCCTCATATCTTACATATAGCCATCATCTCTCTAATGTGTCCCACATCCATCACTCACCCTGTGTTCCTCATATCTTACATACAGCCATCGTCTCTCTAATGTATCCCACATCCTTCACTCATCCTGTGTTCCTCATATCTTACATAGAGCCATCGTCTCTCTAATGTATCCCACATTCATCACTCATTCTGTGTTCCTCATATCTTACATAGAGCCATCATCTCTCTAATGTGTCCCACATCCATCACTCACCCTGTGTTCCTCATATCTTACATACAGCCATCGTCTCTCTAATGTATCCCACATCCATCACTCACCCTGTGTTCCTCATATCTTACATACAGCCATCATCTCTCTAATGTATCCCACATCCATCACTCACCCTGTGTTCCTCATATCTTACATATAGCCATCATCTCTCTAATGTGTCCCACATCCATCACTCACCCTGTGTTCCTCATATCTTACATACAGCCATCGTCTCTCTAATGTATCCCACATCCATCACTCACCTTGTGCTCCTCATATCTCACATACATCCATCATCTCTCTACTGTATCCCACATCCATCACTCACCCTGTGTTCTTCATATCTTACATAGAGCCATCATCTATCTACTGTATCCCACATCCATCACTCACCCTGTGTTCCTCATATCTTACATATAGCCATCATCTCTCTACTCTATCCCACATCAATCACTCATCCTGTGCTCCTCATATCTTACATATAGCCATCATCTCTCTACTGTATCCCACATCCATCACTCATCCTGTGTTCCTCATATCTTACATACATCCATCATCTCTCTACTGTATCCCACATCCATCACTCACCCTGTGTTCCTCATATCTTACATATAGCCATCATCTCTCTACTGTATCCCACATCCATCACTCATCCTGTGCTCCTCATATCTTACATATAGCCATCATCTCTCTACTGTATCCCACATCCATCACTCATCCTGTGTTCTTCATATCTTACATAGAGCCATCATCTCTCTAATGTATCCCACATCCATCACTCACCCTGTGTTCCTCATATCTTACATACAGCCATCATCTCTCTAATGTATCCCACATCCATCACTCATCCTGTGTTCTTCATATCTTACATAGAGCCATCGTCTCTCTAATGTATCCCACATTCATCACTCATTCTGTGTTCCTCATATCTTACATAGAGCCTTCATCTCTCTAATGTGTCCCACATCCATCACTCACCCTGTGCTCCTCATATCTTACATATAGCCATCATCTCTCTACTGTATCCCACATCCATCACTCACCCTGTGTTCCTCATATCTTACATATAGACATCAACTCTCTAATGTATCCCACATACATCACTCATCCTGTGTTCCTCATATCTTACATACATCCATCATCTCTCTACTGTATCCCACATCCATCACTCACCCTGTGTTCCTCATATCTTACATACAGCCATCGTCTCTCTAATGTATCCCACATCCATCACTCACCCTGTGCTCCTCATATCTTACATACATCCATCATCTCTCTACTGTATCCCACATCCATCACTCACCCTGTGTTCTTCATATCTTACATAGAGCCATCATCTATCTACTGTATCCCACATCCATCACTCACCCTGTGTTCCTCATATCTTACATATAGCCATCATCTCTCTACTGTATCCCACATCCATCACTCATCCTGTGCTCCTCATATCTTACATATAGCCATCATCTCTCTACTGTATCCCACATCCATCACTCATCCTGTGTTCCTCATATCTTACATACATCCATCATCTCTCTACTGTATCCCACATCCATCACTCACCCTGTGTTCCTCATATCTTACATATAGCCATCATCTCTCTACTGTATCCCACATCCATCACTCATCCTGTGCTCCTCATATCTTACATATAGCCATCGTCTCTCTACTGTATCCCACATCCATCACTCATCCTGTGTTCTTCATATCTTACATAGAGCCATCGTCTCTCTAATGTATCCCACATCCATCACTCACCCTGTGTTCCTCATATCTTACATACAGCCATCATCTCTCTAATGTATCCCACATCCATCACTCATCCTGTGTTCTTCATATCTTACATAGAGCCATCGTCTCTCTAATGTATCCCACATTCATCACTCATTCTGTGTTCCTCATATCTTACATAGAGCCTTCATCTCTCTAATGTGTCCCACATCCATCACTCACCCTGTGCTCCTCATATCTTACATATAGCCATCATCTCTCTACTGTATCCCACATCCATCACTCACCCTGTGTTCCTCATATCTTACATATAGACATCAACTCTCTAATGTATCCCACATACATCACTCATCCTGTGTTCCTCATATCTTACATACATCCATCATCTCTCTACTGTATCCCACATCCATCACTCACCCTGTGTTCCTCATATCTTACATACAGCCATCATCTCTCTAATGAATCCCACATCCATCACTCACCCTGTGTTCCTCATATCTTACATACAGCCATCATCTCTCTAATGTATCCCACATCCATCACTCATCCTGTGTTCTTCATATCTTACATAGAGCCATCATCTCTCTAATGTATCCCACCTACATCACTCACCCTGTGTTCCTCATATCTTACATATAGCCAACCATCTCTCTACTGTATCCCACATACATCACTCACCCTGTGTTCCTCATATCTTACATATAGCCATCATCTCTCTACTGTGTCCCACATACATCACTCACCCTGTGTTCCTCATATCTTACATATAGCCATCATCGCTCTAATGTGTCCCACAACCATCACTCACCCTGTGTTCCTCATATCTTACATATAGCCATCATCTCTCTAATGTATCCCACATACATCACTCACCCTGTGTTCCTCATATCTTACATATAGCCATCATCTCTCTACTGTATCCCACATCCATCACTCACCCTGTGTTCCTCATATCTTACATCCATCCATCATCTCTCTAATGTATCCCACATCCATCACTCACCCTGTGTTCCTCATATCTAACATACAGACATCATCTCTCTACTGTATCCCACATCCATCACTCACCCTGTGTTCCTCATATCTTACATATAGCCATCATCTCTCTAATGTATCCCACATCCATCACTCACCCTGTGTTCCCATTATCTTACATACATCCATCATCTCTCTACTGTATCCCACATCCATCACTCACCCTGTGTTCCTCATATCTTACATATAGCCATCATCTCTCTAATGTATCCCACATCCATCACTCACCCTGTGTTCCTCATATCTTACATATAGCAATCATCTCTCTACTGTATCCCACATACATCACTTATCCTGTGTTCCTCATATCTTACATACAGCCATCATCTCTCTACTGTATCCCACATCCATCACTCATCCTGTGTTCCTCATATCTTACATACAGCCATCATCTCTCTAATGTATCCCACATACATCACTCACCCTGTGTTCCTCATATCTTACATACAGCCATCATCTCTCTACTGTATCCCACATCCATCACTCACCCTGTGTTCCTCATATCTTACATCCATCCATCATCTCTCTAATGTATCCCACATCCATCACTCACCCTGTGTTCCTCATATCTTACATACAGACATCATCTCTCTACTGTATCCCACATCCATCACTCACCCTGTGTTCCTCATATCTTACATACATCCATCATCTCTCTAATGTGTCCCACATCCATCACTCACCCTGTGCTCCTCATATCTTACATATAGCCATCATCTCTCTAATGTATCCCACATCCATCACTCATTCTGTGTTCCTCATATCTTACATATAGCCATCATCTCTGTAATGTATCCCACATCCATCACTCACCCTGTGTTCCTCATATCTTACATACAGCCATCATCTCTCTAATGTATCCCACATCCATCACTCACCCTGTGTTCCTCATATCTTACATATAGCCATCATCTCTCTAATGTGTCCCACATCCATCACTCACCCTGTGTTCCTCATATCTTACATACAGCCATCGTCTCTCTAATGTATCCCACATACATCACTCACCCTGTGTTCCTCATATCTTACATACAGCCATCATCTCTCTACTGTATCCCACATACATCACTCACCCTGTGTTCCTCATATCTTACATATAGACATCATCTCCCTAATGTATCCCACATCCATCACTCACCCTGTGTTCCTCATATCTTACATATAGCCATAATCTCCCTAATGTATCCCACATCCATCACTCACCCTGTGTTCCTCATATCTTACATATAGCCATCATCTCTCTAATGTATCCCACATCCATCACTCACCCTGTGTTCCCCATATCTTACATACATCCATCATCTCTCTACTGTATCCCACATCCATCACTCACCCTGTGTTCCTCATATCTTACATATAGCCATCATCTCTCTAATGTATCCCACATCCATCACTCACCCTGTGTTCCTCATATCTTACATATAGCAATCATCTCTCTACTGTATCCCACATACATCACTTATCCTGTGTTCCTCATATCTTACATACAGCCATCATCTCTCTACTGTATCCCACATCCATCACTCATCCTGTGTTCCTCATATCTTACATACAGCCATCATCTCTCTAATGTATCCCACATACATCACTCACCCTGTGTTCCTCATATCTTACATACAGCCATCATCTCTCTACTGTATCCCACATACATCACTCACCCTGTGTTCCTCATATCTTACATATAGACATCATCTCCCTAATGTATCCCACATCCATCACTCACCCTGTGTTCCTCATATCTTACATATAGCCATAATCTCCCTAATGTATCCCACATCCATCACTCACCCTGTGTTCCTCATATCTTACATATAGCCATCATCTCTCTAATGTATCCCACATCCATCACTCACCCTGTGTTCCCCATATCTTACATACATCCATCATCTCTCTACTGTATCCCACATCCATCACTCACCCTGTGTTCCTCATATCTTACATATAGCCATCATCTCTCTAATGTATCCCACATCCATCACTCACCCTGTGTTCCTCATATCTTACATATAGCAATCATCTCTCTACTGTATCCCACATACATCACTCATCCTGTGTTCCTCATATCTTACATACAGCCATCATCTCTCTACTGTATCCCACATCCATCACTCATCCTGTGTTCCTCATATCTTACATATATCCATCATCTCCCTAATGTATCTCACATCCATCACTCACCCTGTGTTCCTCATATCTTACATACAGCCATCATCTCCATAATGTATCCCACATACATCACTCATCCTGTGTTCCTCATATCTTACATATAGACATCAACTCTCTAATGTATCCCACATACATCACTCACCCTGTGTTCCTCATATCTTACATATAGACATCATCTCTCTAATGTATCCCACATCCATCACTCATTCTGTGTTCCTCATATCTTACATATAGCCATCATCTCTGTAATGTATCCCACATCCATCACTCACCCTGTGTTCCTCATATCTTACATACAGCCATCATCTCTCTAATGTATCCCACATCCATCACTCACCCTGTGTTCCTCATATCTTACATATAGCCATCATCTCTCTAATGTGTCCCACATCCATCACTCACCCTGTGTTCCTCATATCTTACATACAGCCATCGTCTCTCTAATGTATCCCACATCCATCACTCACCCTGTGTTCCTCATATCTTACATACAGCCATCATCTCTCTAATGTATCCCACATCCATCACTCACCCTGTGTTCCTCATATCTTACATATAGCCATCATCTCTCTAATGTGTCCCACATCCATCACTCACCCTGTGTTCCTCATATCTTACATACAGCCATCGTCTCTCTAATGTATCCCACATCCATCACTCACCCTGTGCTCCTCATATCTTACATACATCCATCATCTCTCTACTGTATCCCACATCCATCACTCACCCTGTGTTCTTCATATCTTACATAGAGCCATCATCTATCTACTGTATCCCACATCCATCACTCACCCTGTGTTCCTCATATCTTACATATAGCCATCATCTCTCTACTGTATCCCACATCCATCACTCATCCTGTGCTCCTCATATCTTACATATAGCCATCATCTCTCTACTGTATCCCACATCCATCACTCATCCTGTGTTCCTCATATCTTACATACATCCATCATCTCTCTACTGTATCCCACATCCATCACTCATCCTGTGTTCCTCATATCTTACATACAGCCATCATCTCTCTACTGTATCCCACATCCATCACTCACCCTGTGTTCCTCATATCTTACATATAGCCATCATCTCTCTACTGTATCCCACATCCATCACTCATCCTGTGCTCCTCATATCTTACATATAGCCATCATCTCTCTACTGTATCCCACATCCATCACTCATCCTGTGTTCCTCATATCTTACATACACCCATTATCTCTCTACTGTATCCCACATCCATCACTCACCCTGTGTTCCTCATATCTTACATACAGACATCATCTCTCTACTGTATCCCACATCCATCACTCACCCTGTGTTCCTCATATCTTACATATAGCCATCATCTCTCTACTGTATCCACATCCATCACTCATCCTGTGTTCCTCATATCTTACATACATCCATCATCTCTCTACTGTATCCCACATCCATCACTCACCCTGTGTTCCTCATATCTTACATACATCCATCATCTCTCTACTGTATCTCACATCCATCACTCATCCTGTGCTCCTCATATCTTACATACAGCCATCATCTCTCTACTGTCTCCCACATCCATCACTCACCCTGTGTTCCTCATATCTTACATATAGCCATCATCTCTCTAATGTGTCCCACATACATCACTCACCCTGTGTTCCTCATATCTTACATATAGCCATCATCTCTCTACCGTGTCCCACAACCATCACTCACCCTGTGTTCCTCATATCTTACATACAGCCATCATCCCCCTAATGTATCCCACATCCATCACTCACCCTGTGTTCCTCATATCTTACATACATCCATCATCTCTCTACTGTATCCCACATACATCACTCACCCTGTGTTCTTCATATCTTACATACAGCCATCATCTCTCTAATGTATCCCACATCCATCACTCACCCTGTGTTCCTCATATCTTACATACATCCATCATCTCTCTAATGTATCCCACATCCATCACTCACCCTGTGTTCCTCATATCTTACATACAGACATCATCTCTCTACTGTATCCCACATCCATCACTCATCCTGTGTTCCTCATATCTTACATACAGCCATCATCTCTCTAATGTGTCCCACATCCATCACTCACCCTGTGTTCCTCATATCTTACATACAGCCATCATCTCTCTAATGTATCCCACATACATCACTCATCCTGTGTTCCTCATATCTTACATACAGCCATCATCTCTCTACTGTATCCCACATACATCACTCACCCTGTGTTACTCATATCTTACATATAGACATCAACTCTCTAATGTATCCCACATACATCACTCATCCTGTGTTCCTCATATCTTACATATAGCCATAATCTCCCTAATGTGTCCCACATCCATCACTCATCCTGTGTTCCTCATATCTTACATATAGCCATCATCACTCTACTATATCCCACATCCATCACTCACCCTGTTTTCCTCATATCTTACATACATCCATCATCTCCCTAATGTATCCCACATCCATCACTCACCCTGTGTTCCTCATATCTTACATATAGCCATCATCTCCATAATGTATCCCACATCCATCACTCATCCTGTGTTCCTCATATCTTACATACACCCATCATCTCCCTAATGTATCTCACAACCATCACTCACCCTGTGTTCCTCATATCTTACATACACCCATCATCTCCCTAATGTATCTCACATCCATCACTCACCCTGTGTTCCTCATATCTTACATATAGCCATCATCTCTCTAATGTATCCCACATCCATCACTCATCCTGTGTTCCTCATATCTTACATATAGACATCATCTCCCTAATGTATCCCACATCCATCACTCACCCTGTGTTCCTCGTATCTTACATACATCCATCATCTCTCTAATGTTTCCCACATCCATCACTCACCCTGTGTTCTTCATATCTTACATATAGCCATCATCTCTCTAATGTATCCCACATCCATCACTCATTCTGTGTTCCTCATATCTTACATATAGACATCATCTATCTAATGTATCCCACATCCATCACTCACCCTGTGTTCCTCATATCTTACATATAGCCATCATCTCTCTAATGTATCCCACATCCATCACTCATCCTGTGTTCCTCATATCTTACATATAGCCATCATCTCTCTAATGTATCCCACATCCATCACTCACCCTGTGTTCCTCATATCTTACATATAGCCATCATCTCTCTAATGTATCCCACATCCATCACTCACCCTGTGTTCTTCATATCTTACATACAGCCATCGTCTCTCTAATGTATCCCACATCCATCACTCACCCTGTGCTCCTCATATCTTACATAGAGCCATCATCACTCTAATGTATCCCACATCCATCACTCACCCTGTGCTCCTCATATCTTACATAGAGCCATCATCACTCTAATGTATCCCACATCCATCACTCACCCTGTGCTCCTCATATCTTACATAGAGCCATCATCACTCTAATGTATCCCACATCCATCACTCACCCTGTGCTCCTCATATCTTACATAGAGCCATCATCACTCTAATGTATCCCACATCCATCACTCACCCTGTGTTCTTCATATCTTACATATAGCCATCATCACTCTAGTGTATTTCACATACATCACTCATCCTGTGTTCTTCATATCTTACATATAGCTCATAGTAATACATGGACCATTCATTGTGTTCCTTATCTCTACAATTTATTGGCCAGGTGTACTCACGTACACTAGGAATGTTTTGCAGTACAGTGCATCGCCAAGCAGCAACATGAAGGGGGAACACATAGCATAAGAAGAGGGAAAAACGTAGCATTCATTACAAACATTACACGTATGAGTTCATACTACACATTGCAACTGTACGATAGACTCGACATATTAGACATATGATACATGGTCTTCCATCCACCCTCTGTTCCTCATCTCTATGATCCTCATCTCTCACATTATTAAATGATATCCCATCCACCCTCTGTTCGTCATCTCTATAACAGTAATACATGGTCTTCTATACGTCCTATGTTCCTCATCTCTATAACAGTAATACACGGTCTCCCATCCACCCTATGATCCTCATCTCTCACAGTAATACATGGTCTCCCATCCACCCTATGTTCCTCATCTCTCACAGTGATACATGGTCTCCCATCCACCCTATGTTCCTCATCTCTCACAGTAATACATGGTCTCCCATCCACTCTATATTCCGCATCTCTAACAGTAATACACGGTCTCCCATCCACCCTATGATCCTCATCTCTCACAGTAATACATGGACTCCCATCCATGCTATGTTCCTCATCTCTCACAGTAATACATGGTCTCCCATCCACCCTATGTTCCTCATCTCTATAACAGTAATACATGGTCTTCTATACGTCCTATGTTCCTCATCTCTATAACAGTAATACATGGTCTCCCATCCACCCTATGATCCTCATCTCCCACAGTAATACATGGTCTCCCATCCATGCTATGTTCCTCATCTCTCACAGTAATACATGGTCTCCCATCCACCCTATGTTCCTCATCTCTCACAGTAATACATGGTCTCCCATCCACCCTATGATCCTCATCTCTCACAGTAATACATGGACTCCCATCCATGCTATGTTCCTCATCTCTCACAGGAATACATGGTCTCCCATCCACCCTATGATCCTCATCTCTTACAGTAATACATGGACTCCCATCCATCCTATGTTCCTCATCTCTCACAGTAATACATGGTTTCCCGTCCCCCCTATGTTCCTCATCTCTCACAGTAACACATGTTCTCCCATCCACCCTATGTTCCTCATCTCTCACAGTAACACATGATCTCCCATCCACCCTATGTTCGTCATCTCTCACAGTGATACATGGTCTCCCATCCACTCTATATTCCGCATCTCTAACATTAATACATGGTCTCCCATTCATCCTATGTGCCTCATCTCTAACATTAATACGTCATTTTTCATCCACCCTATGTTCCTCATCTCTAACAGTAATTCATGGTCTTCCATCCACCCTATGTTCATGATCTCTCACAGTAATACATCTTCTTCCATCCACTCTATGTTCCTCATCTCTCACAGTAATACATCTTCTTCCATCCACCCTATGTTCCTCATCTCTCACAGTAACACATGTTCTCCCATCCACCCTATGTTCCTCATCTCTCACATTAATACATGGTCTCCCATCCATGCTATGTTCCTCATCTCTCACAGTAATACATGTTCTCCCATCCACCCTATGTTCCTCATCTCTCACAGTAATACATGGTCTCCCATCCACTCTATGGTCCTCATCTCTCACAGTAATACATGGTCTCCCATCCATGCTATGTTCCTCATCTCTCACAGTAACACATGTTCTCCCATCCACTCTATGTTCCTCATCTCTCACAGTAATACATGGTCTCCCATCCACCCCATGTTCCTCATCTCTCACAGTAATACATGGTCTCCCATCCCCCCTATGTTCCTCATCTCTCACAGTAACACATGTTCTCCCATCCACCCTATGTTCCTCATCTCTCACAGTAATACATGGTCTCCCATCCACCCTATGTTCCTCATCTCTCACAGTAATACATGGTCTCCCATCCACTTTATGTTCCTCATCTCTCACAGTAATACATGGTCTCCCATCCACCCTGTGTTCCTCATCCCTCACAGTAATACATGGTCTCCCATCCCCCCTATGTTCCTCATCTCTCACAGTAATACATGGTCTTCCATCCACCCTATGTTCCTAATCTCTCACAGTAATACATGGTCTCCCATCCACCCTATGTTTCTCATCTCTCACAGTAATACATGGTCTCCCATCCTCCCTATGTTCCTCATCTCTCACACTAATACATGGTCTCCCATCCATCCTATGTTCCTCATCTCTCACATTAATACATGGTCTCCCATCCACCCTATGTTCCTCATCTCTCACATTAATACACGGTCTCCCATCCACCCTATGTTCCTTATCTCTCACAGTAATACATGGTCTCCCATCCTCCCTATGTTCCTCATATCTCACAGTAATACATGGTCTCCCATTCCCCCTATGTTCCTCATCTCTCACAGTAATACATGGTCTCCCATCCATCCTATGTTCCTCATCTCTCACAGTAATACATGGTCTCCCATCCCCCATATGTTCCTCATCTCTCACAGTAACACATGGTCTCCCATCCACCCTATGTTCCTCATCTCTCACAGTAATACATGGTCTCCCATCCATCCTATGTTCCTCATCTCTCACAGTAATACATGGTCTCCCATCCCCCCTATGATCCTCATCTCTCACAGTAATACATGGTCTCCCATCCATCCTATGTTCCTCATCTCTCACAGTAATACATGGTCTCCCATCCCCCCTATGTTCCTCATCTCTCACAGTAACACATGGTCTCCCATCCACCCTATGTTCCTCATCTCTCACAGTAATACATGGTCTCCCATCCATCCTATGTTCCTCATCTCTCACAGTAATACATGGTCTCCCATCCCCCCTATGTTCCTCATCTCTCACAGTAATACATGGTCTCCCATCCCCCCTATGTTCCTCATCTCTCACAGTAACACATGGTCTCCCATCCACCCTATGTTCCTCATCTCTCACAGTAATACATGGTCTCCCATCCATCCTATGTTCCTCATCTCTCACAGTAATACATGGTCTCCCATCCCCCCTATGTTCCTCATCTCTCACAGTAACACATGGTCTCCCATCCACCCTATGTTCCTCATCTCTCACAGTAATTCATGGTCTTCTATACGTCCTATGTTCCTCATCTCTATAACATTAATACATGGTCTCCCATCCCCCCTATGTTCCTCATCTCTCACAGTAATACATGGTCTCCCATCCACCCTGTGTTCCTCATCTCTCACAGTATTACATGGTCTCCCATCCCCCCTATGTTCCTCAGCTGTCACAGTAATACATGGTCTCCCATCCACCCTATGTTCCTCATCTCTCACAGTAATACATTGTCTTCCATCTACCCTATGGTCCTCATCTCTCACAGTAATACATGGTCTCCCATCCACTGTATGTTCCTCATCTCTCACAGTAATACATGGTCTCCCATCCACTCTATGTTCCTCATCTCTATAACAGTAACACCTGGTCTCCCATCCACCCTATGATCCTCATCTCTCATAGTAATACATGGTCTCCCATCCACTCTATGTTCCTCATCTCTCACAGTAATACATGGTTTCCCATCCATCCTATGTTCCTCATCTCTCACAGTAATACATGGTCTCCAATCCACCCTATGTTCCTCATCTCTTACAGTAATACATGGTCTTCCATCCACGCTATGTTCCTCATCTCTCACAGTAATACATGGTCTCCCATCCCCCCTATGTTCCTCATCTCTCACAGTAACACATGGTCTCCCATCCCCCCTATGTTCCTCATCTCTCACAGTAATACATTGTCTCCCATCCACCCTATGTTCCTCATCTCTCACATTAATACATGGTCTCCCATCCACCCTATGTTCCTCATCTCTCTCAGTAATACATGGTTTCCCATCCTCTCAATGTTTCTCATCTCTCACAGTAATACATGTTCTCCCATCCCCCCTATCTTCCTCATCTCTCACAGTAATACATGGTCTCCTTTCCACTCTATGTTCCTCATCTCTCACAGTAATACATGGTCTCCCATCCATCCTATGTTCCTCATCTCTCACAGTAATTCATGGTCTCCCATTCACCCTATGTTTCTCATCTCTCACATTAATACATTGTCTTCCATCTACCCTATTGTCCTCATCTCTCACAGTAATACATGGTCTCCCATTCACCCTATGTTCCTCATCTCTAACATTAATACGTCATCTTCCATCCACCCCATGTTCCTCATCTCTCACAGTAATACATGGTCTCCCATCCATCCTATGTTCCTCATCTCTCACAGTAATACATGGTCTCCCATCCACCCTATGTTCCTCATCTCTCACAGTAATACATGGTTTCCCATCCATCCTATGTTCATCATCTCTAACATTAATACATGGTCTTCCATCCACTGTATGTTCCTCATCTCTCACAGTAATACATGGTTTCCCATCCTCTCAATGTTTCTCATCTCTCACAGTAATTCATGGTCTCCCATTCACCCTATGTTCCTCATCTCTAACATTAATACATGGTTTCCCATCCACCCTATGTTCCTCATCTCTCACAGTAATACATGGTTTCCCATTCACCCTATGTTCCTCATCTCTAACATTAATACATGGTTTCCCATCCACCCTATGTTCCTCATCTCTCACAGTAATACATGGTTTCCCATCCACCCTATGTTCCTCATCTCTCACAGTAATACATTGTCTCCCATCCACCATATGTTCCTCATCTCTCTCAGTAACACATGATCTCCCATCCACCCTATGTTCCTCATCTCTCACAGTAATACATGGTTTCCCATCCACCCTATGATCCTCATCTCTCACAGTAATACATGATCTCCCATCCACCCTATGTTCCTC
Source organism: Pseudophryne corroboree (assembly GCF_028390025.1). Lineage (NCBI taxonomy): Eukaryota > Metazoa > Chordata > Amphibia > Anura > Myobatrachidae > Pseudophryne > Pseudophryne corroboree. The sequence goes on from NW_026967602.1 coordinate 96,434, forward strand.
ATCTCTCACAGTAATACATGGTTTCCCATCCACCCTATGTTCCTCATCTCTCACAGTAATACATGGTTTCCCATCCACCCTATGTTCCTCATCTCTCACAGTAATACATGGTCTCCCATCCACCCTATGTTCCTCATCTCTCACAGTAATACATGGTTTCCCATCCTCTCTATGTTCCTCATCTCTCACAGTAATACATGGTCTCCCATCCTCCCAATGTTCCTCATCTCTCTCAGTAATACATGGTTTCCCATCCTCCCAATGTTTCTCATCTCTCACAGTAATACATGGTCTCCCATCCACCCTATGGTCCTCATCTCTCACAGTAATACATGGTCTCCCATCCTACCTAAGTTTCTAATCTCTCACAGAAATACATGATCTCCCATCCATCCTATGTTCCTCATCTCTCTCAGTAATACATGGTTTCCCATCCTCCCAATGTTTCTCATCTCTCACAGTAATACATGGTCTCCCATCCATCCTATGTTCCTCATCTCTCACAGTAATACATGGTCTCCCATCCACCCTATGTTCCTCATCTCTCACAGTAATACATGGTCTCCCATCCCCCCTATGTTTCTCATCTCTCACAGTAATACATGGTCTCCCATCCACCCTATGTTCCTCATCTCTCTCAGTAATACATGGTTTCCCATCCTCCCAATGTTTCTCATCTCTCACAGTAATACATTGTCTCCCTTCCACTCTTTGTTCCTCATCTCTCACAGTAATACATGGTCTCCCATCCACATTATGTTCCTCATCTCTCACAGTAATACATGGTCTCCCATCCACCCTATGTTCCTCATCTCTCACAGTAATACATGGTCTCCCATTCACCCTATGTTTCTCATCTCTCACATTAATACATTGGCCCTCATTCCGAGTTGATCGCTCGCAGGGCGATTTTAGCAGAGTTACACACGCTAAGCCTACGCCTACTGGGAGTGTATCTTAGCTTCTTAAATTTGCGACCGATGTATTCGCAATATTGCGATTACAAACTACTTAGCAGTTTCAGAGTAGCTCCACACTTACTCTGCCTGTGCGATCAGTTCAGTGCTTGTCGTTCCTGGTTTGACGTCACAAACACACCCAGCGTTCGCCCAGACACTCCCCCGTTTCTCCGGCCACTCCTGCGTTTTTTCCGGAAACGGTAGCGTTTTCATCCACACGCCCATAAAACGCTGTGTTTCCGCCCAGTAACACCCATTTCCTGTCAATCACACTACGATCGCCGGAGCGATGAAAAAGCCGTGAGTAAAAATACTATCTCCATTGTTAAATTACTTGGCGCAGTCGCAGTGCGAATATTGCGCATGCGTACTAAGCGAATTTTCATTGCGATGCGATGAAAAAGAACGAGCGAACGACTCGGAATGAGGGCCATTGTCTTCCATCTACCCTATGGTCCTCATCTCTCACAGTAATACATGGTCTCCCATCCACCCTATGTTCCTCATCTCTAACATTAATACGTCATCTTCCATCCACCTTATGTTCCTCATCTCTCACAGTAACACATGTTCTCCCATTCACCCTATGTTCATCATCTCTAACATTAATACATGGTCTCCCATCCACCCTATGTTCCTCATCTCTCACAGTAATACATGCTCTCCCATCCACCCTATGTTCCTCATCTCTCACAGTAATACATGGTCTCCCATTCACCCTATGTTTCTCATCTCTCACATTAATACATTGTCTTCCATCTACCCTATGTTCCTCATCTCTCACAGTAATACATGGTCTCCCATTCACCCTATGTTCCTCATCTCTAACATTAATACGTCATCTTCCATCCACCTTATGTTCCTCATCTCTCACAGTAATACATGGTCTCCCATTCACCCTATGTTCATCATATCTAACATTAATACATGGTCTCCCATCCACCCTATGTTCCTCATCTCTCACAGTAATACATGCTCTCCCATCCACCCTATGTTCCTCATCTCTCACAGTAATACATGGTCTCCCATTCCCCCTATGTTCCTCATCTCTCACAGTAATACATGGTCTCCCATTCACCCTATGTTCATCATATCTAACATTAATACATGGTCTCCCATCCACCCTATGTTCCTCATCTCTCATAGTAATACATAGTCTCCCATCCATCCTATGTTCCTCATCTCTCACAGTAATACATGGTCTCCCATCCACCCTATGTTCCTCATCTCTCACAGTAATACATGCTCTCCCATCCACCCTATGTTCCTCATCTCTCACATTAATACATGGTCTCCCATCCACCCTGTGTTCCTCATCCCTCACAGTAATACATGGTCTCCCATCCACCCTATGCTCATCATCTCTAACATTAATACATGGTCTTCCATCCACCCTATGTTCCTCATCTCTCACAGTAATACATGGTCTCCCATTCACCCTATGTTTCTCATCTCTCACATTAATACATTGTCTTCCATCTACCCTATGGTCCTCATCTCTCACAGTAATACATGGTCTCCCATTTACCCTATGTTCCTCATCTCTAACATTAATACGTCATCTTCCATCCACCTTATGTTCCTCATCTCTCACAGTAATACATGGTCTCCCATTCACCCTATGTTCATCATCTCTAACATTAATACATGTTCTCCCATCCACCCTATGTTCCTCATCTCTCACAGTAATACATGGTCTCCCATTCACCCTATGTTCATCATCTCTAACATTAATACATGGTCTCCCATCCACCCTATGTTCCTCATCTCTCACATTAATACATGGTCTCCCATCCACCCTATGTTCCTCATCTCTCACATTAATACATGGTCTCCCATCCACCCTATGTTCCTCATCTCTCACAGTAATACATGGTCTCCCATACCCCCTATGTTCCTCATCTCTCACAGTAATACATGGTCTCCCATCCCCCCTATGTTCCTCATCTCTCACAGTAATACATGGTCTCCCATCCCCCCTATGTTCCTCATCTCTCACAGTAATACATGGTCTCCCATCCCCCTATGTTCCTCATTTCTCACAGTATTACATGGTCTCCCATCCACCCTATGTTCCTCATCTCTCACAGTAATACATGGTCTCCCATACCCCCTATGTTCCTCATCTCTCACAGTAATACATGGTCTCCCATCCCCCCTATGTTCCTCATCTCTCACAGTAATACATGGTCTCCCATCCCCCCTATGTTCCTCATCTCTCACAGTAATACATGGTCTCCCATCCCCCCTATGTTCCTCATCTCTCACAGTAATACATGGTCTCCCATCCCCCCTATGTTCCTCATCTCTCACAGTAATACATGGTCTCCCATCCCCCTATGTTCCTCATTTCTCACAGTATTACATGGTCTCCCATCCACCCTATGTTCCTCATCTCTCACATTAATACATGGTCTCCCATCCACATTATGTTCCTCATCTCTCACAGTAATACATGGTCTCCCATCCCCCTATGTTCCTCATTTCTCACAGTATTACATGGTCTCCCATCCCCCCTATGTTCCTCATCTCTCACAGTAATACATGGTCTCCCATCCCCACTATGTTCCTCATCTCTCACAGTAATACATGGTCTCCCATCCACCCTATGTTCCTCATCTCTCACAGTAATTCATGGTCTCCCATCCTCCATATGTTCCTCATCTCTCACAGTAATACATGGTCTCCCATCCACCGTATGTTCCTCATCTCTCACAGTAATACATGGTCTCCCATCCACCCTATGTTTCTCATCTCTCACATTAATACATTGTCTTCCATCTACCCTATGGTCCTCATCTCTCACAGTAATACATGGTCTCCCATCCATCTTATGTTCCTCATCTCTAACGTTAATACGTCATCTTCCATCCACCCCATGTTCCTCATCTCTCACAGTAATACATGGTCTCCCATCCTTCCTATGTTCCTCATCTCTCACATTAACACATGGTCTTCCATCCACTGTATGTTCCTCATCTCTCACAGTAATACATGGTCTCCCATCCATCCTATGTTCCTCATCTTTCACAGTAATACATGGTCTCCCATCCACCCTATGTTCCTCATCTTTCACAGTAATACATGGTCTCCCATCCTCCCTATGTTCCTCATCTCTCACAGAAATACACGGTCTTCCATCCACCCTATGTTTCTCATCTCTCACATTAATACATTGTCTTCCATCTACCCTATGGTCCTCATCTCTCACAGTAATACATGGTCTCCCATCCTTCCTATGTTCCTCATCTCTCACATTAACACATGGTCTTCCATCCACTGTATGTTCCTCATCTCTCACAGTAATACATGGTCTCCCATCCATCCTATGTTCCTCATTTCTCACAGTAATACATGGTCTCCCATCCACCCTATGTTCCTCATCTCCTACAGTAACACATGGTCTCCCATCCCCCCTATGTTCCTCATCTCTCACAGTAATACATGGTCTCCCATCCCCCCTATGTTCCTCATCTCTATAACAGTAATACATGGTTTCCCATCCACCCTATGTACCTCATCTTTCACAGTAATACATGGTCTCCCATCCTCCCTATGTTCCTCATCTCTCACAGAAATACACGGTCTTCCATCCACCCTATGTTTCTCATCTCTCACATTAATACATTGTCTTCCATCTACCCTATGGTCCTCATCTCTCACAGTAATACATGGTCTCCCATCCTTCCTATGTTCCTCATCTCTCACATTAACACATGGTCTCCCATCCACTCTATGTTCCTCATCTCTCACAGTAATACATGGTCTCCCATCCTTCCTATGTTCCTCATCTCTCACAGTAATACATGGTCTCCCATCCTTCCTATGTTCCTCATCTCTCACATTAACACATGGTCTTCCATCCACTGTATGTTCCTCATCTCTCACAGTAATACATGGTCTCCCATCCATCCTATGTTCCTCATTTCTCACAGTAATACATGGTCTCCCATCCACCCTATGTTCCTCATCTCCTACAGTAACACATGGTCTCCCATCCCCCCTATGTTCCTCATCTCTCACAGTAATACATGGTCTCCCATCCCCCCTATGTTCCTCATCTCTCACAGTAATACATGGTCTCCCATCCACCCAATGTTCCTCATCTCTATAACAGTAATACATGGTCTCCCATCCACCCTATGTTCCTCATCTCCTACAGTAACACATGGTCTCCCATCCCCCCTATGTTCCTCATCTCTCACAGTAATACATGGTCTCCCATCCCCCCTATGTTCCTCATCTCTATAACAGTAATACATGGTTTCCCATCCACCCTATGTTCCTCATCTTTCACAGTAATACATGGTCTCCCATCCTCCCTATGTTCCTCATCTCTCACAGAAATACATGGTCTCCCATCCCCCCTATGTTCTTCATCTCTCACAGTAATACATGGTCTCCCATCCCCCCTATGTTCCTCATCTCTCACAGTAATACATGGTCTCCCATCCACCCAATGTTCCTCATCTCTATAACAGTAATACATGGTCTCCCATCCACCCTATGTACCTCATCTCTCACAGTAATACATGGTCTCCCATCCCCCCTATGTTCCTCATCTCTCACAGTAATACATGGTCTCCCATCCCCCCTATGTTCCTCATCTCTCACAGTAATACATGGTCTCCCATCCACCCAATGTTCCTCATCTCTATAACAGTAATACATGGTCTCCCATCCACCCTATGTTCCTCATCTCCTACAGTAACACATGGTCTCCCATCCCCCCTATGTTCCTCATCTCTCACAGTAATACATGGTCTCCCATCCCCCCTATGTTCCTCATCTCTATAACAGTAATACATGGTTTCCCATCCACCCTATGTTCCTCATCTTTCACAGTAATACATGGTCTCCCATCCACCCTATGTTCCTCATCTCTCACAGTAATACATGGTCTTCCATCCACCCTATGTTTCTCATCTCTCACATTAATACATTGTCTTCCATCTACCCTATGGTCCTCATCTCTCACAGTAATACATGGTCTCCCATCCTTCCTATGTTCCTCATCTCTCACATTAACACATGGTCTCCCATCCACCCTATGTTCCTCATCTCTCACAGTAATACATGGTCTCCCATCCTTCCTATGTTCCTCATCTCTCACAGTAATACATGGTCTCCCATCCTTCCTATGTTCCTCATCTCTCACATTAACACATGGTCTTCCATCCACTGTATGTTCCTCATCTCTCACAGTAATACATGGTCTTCCATCCACCCTATGTTCCTCATCTCTCACAGTAATACATGATCTCCCATCCACCCTATGTTCCTCATCTCTATAACAGTAATACATGGTCTCCCATCCACTCTATGTTCCTCATCTCTATAACAGTAATACATGGTCTCCCATCCCCCCTATGGTCCTCATCTCTCACAGTAATACATGGTCTCCCATCCTTCCTATGTTCCTCATCTCTCACATTAACACATGGTCTTCCATCCACTTTATGTTCCTCATCTCTATAACAGTAATACATGGTCTCCCATCCACCCTATGTTCCTCATCTCTATAACAGTAACACATGGTCTCCCATCCATCCTATGTTCCTCATCTCTCACAGTAATACATGGTCTCCCATCCATCCTATGTTCCTCATCTCTCACAGTAATACATGGACTCCCATCCTCTCTATGTTCCTCATCTCTCACAGTAATACATGGTCTCCCATCCACCCTATGTTCCTCATCTCTTACAGTAACACATGGTCTCCCATCCATCCTATGTTCCTCATCTCTCACAGTAATACATGGTCTTCCATCCACCCTATGTTCCTCATCTCTCACAGTAAAACATGGTCCCCCATCCACCCTATGTTCCTCATCTCTCACAGTAATACATGGTCTCCCATCCCCCCTATGGTCCTCATCTCTCACAGTAATACATGGTCTCCCATCCACCCTATGTTCCTCATCTCTCACAGTAATACATGGTCTCCCATCCACCCTATGTTCCTCATCTCTCACAGTAATACATGGTTTCCCATCCTCCCAATGTTCCTCATCTCTCACAGTAATACATGGTCTCCCATCCACCCTATGGTCCTCATCTCTCACAGTAATACATGGTCTCCCATCCACCCTATGTTCCTCATCTCTCACAGTAATACATGGTTTCCCATCCTCCCAATGTTCCTCATCTCTCACAGTAATACATGGTCTCCCATCCACCCTATGGTCCTCATCTCTCACAGTAATACATGGTCTCCCATCCTTCCTATGTTCCTCATCTCTCACATTAACACATGGTCTCCCATCCACCCTATGTTCCTCATCTCTCACAGTAATACATGGTCTCCCATCCACCCTATGTTCCTCATCTTTCTGATTTATCCTCTGCCTAATGTTCTTCCAGTGGACTTTCCCATCTACTAATATTTATGTTTGTTGGAACTATCACACAAGACTAGCCATGCTCTTCTCTGCAATCTTTTCCCATTCCAGCTGTCACAGGCTTTGAGACATGCAATCAGTATGAGTTACGGAATATGATGGGTCAGCGGATATTCACAGTGCAGGAGAGGAGTACGGTGTGCGCACGTTGTTGCTGTGGTTCTCTCCGTCCTCTTACCCTCCATGTATGCGATTACTCTGGGAGGGAGGTCATCCATTTTATCCGGCCCCTCAAGTGCAACAGCTGCTGCTTCCCATGCTGCCTACAGGAGGTGAGATCCCATATGTCTGGTAAGAAAGATGTTCTGGGATGCAGAGCTCATACCCGGATACTCTGCTATTCCTGTACTGATCGCATATACCTAGATACTCTGCTATTCCTGTACTGACCGCATATACCTAGATACTCTGCTATTCCTGTACTGATCGCATATACCTAGATACTCTGCTATTCCTGTACTGACCGCATATACCTAGATACTCTGCTATTCCTGTACTGACCGCACATACCCAGATACTCTGCTATTCTTGTACTGACTGCACATACCCAGATATCCTGCTATTCCTGTACTGATCGCATATACCTAGATACTGTGCTATTCCTGTACTGACCGCACATACCCAGATACTCTGCTATTCTTGTACTGACTGCACATACCCAGATATCCTGCTATTCCTGTACTGATCGCATATACCTAGATACTCTGCTATTCCTGTACTGATTGCATATACCTAGATACTCTGCTATTCCTGTACTGACCGCATATACCTAGATACTCTGCTATTCCTGTACTGATCGCATATACCTAGATACCCTGCTATTCCTGTACTGACCGCATATACCTAGATACTCTGCTATTCCTGTACTGACCGCATATACCTAGATACTCTGCTATTCCTGTACTGACCGCACATACCCAGATACTCTGCTATTCTTGTACTGATCGCATATACCTAGATACTCTGCTATTCCTGTACTGACCGCACATACCCAGATACTCTGCTATTCCTGTACTGACCGCACATACCCAGATATCCTGCTATTCATGTGCTGACCACACATACCCACATACTCTGCTATTCCTGTACTGACCCTGCACATACCCAGATATCCTGCTATTCCTGTACTGATCGCATATACCTAGATACTCTGCTATTCCTGTACTGACCGCACATACCCAGATACTCTGCTATTCCTGTACTGACTGCACATACCCGGATACTCTGCTATTCCTGTACTGACCGCACATACCCAGATACTCTACTATTCCTGTACTGATCGCACATACCCAGATACTCTGCTATTCCTGTACTGACCGCACATACCCAGATTTCCTGCTATTCCTGTACTGACCGCACATACCCAGATACTCTGCTATTCCTGTACTGACCGCACATACCCAGATACTCTGCTATTCCTGTACTGATCGCACATACCCAGATACTCTGCTATTCCTGTACTGACCGCACATACCCAGATATCCTGCTATTCCTGTACTGACCGCACATACCCAGATACTCTGCTATTCCTGTACTGACCGCACATACCCAGATACTCTGCTATTCCTGTACTGACCGCACATACCCAGATATCCTGCTATTCCTGTACTGACCGCACATACCCACATACTCTGCTATTCCTGTACTGACCGCACATACCCACATACTCTGCTATTCCTGTACTGACTGAACATACCCAGATATCCTGCTATTCCTGTGCTGACAGCACATACCCAGATACTCTGCTATTCCTGTACTGACCGCACATACCCAGATATCCTGCTATTCCTGTACTGACCGCACATACCCACATACTCTGCTATTCCTGTACTGACTGCACATACCCAGATACTCTGCTATTCCTGTACTGACCGCACATACCCAGATACTCTGCTATTCCTGTACTGACTGCACATACCCAGATACTCTGCTATTCCTGTACTGACCGCACATACCCAGATATTCTGCTATTCCTGTACTGACCGCACATACCCACATACTCTGCTATTCCTGTACTGACCGCACATACCCACATACTCTGCTATTCCTGTACTGACCGCACAAACCCGGATACTCTGCTATTCCTGTACTAACCACACATACCCAGATACTCTGCTATTCCTGTGCTGACCGCACATACCCAGATATTCTGCTATTCCTGTACTGACCGCACATACCCAGATATTCTGCTATTCCTGTACTGACCGCACATACCCAGATATTCTGCTATTCCTGTACTGACTGCACATACCCAGATACTCTGCTATTCCTGTACTAACCGCACATACCAAGATACTCTGCTATTCCTGTACTGACCGCACATACCCAGATACTCTGCTATTCCTGTACTGACCGCACATACCCAGATATTCTGCTATTCCTGTACTGACCGCACATACCCAGATACTCTGCTATTCCTGTACTGATCGCATATACCTAGATACTCTGCTATTCCTGTACTGACCGCACATACCCACATACTCTGCTATTCCTGTACTGACTGCACATACCCAGATACTCTGCTATTCCTGTACTGACCGCACATACCCAGATATTCTGCTATTCCTGTACTGACCGCACATACCCAGATATTCTGCTATTCCTGTACTGACCGCACATACCCACATACTCTGCTATTCCTGTACTGACCGCACATACCCACATACTCTGCTATTCCTGTACTGACCGCACAAACCCGGATACTCTGCTATTCCTGTACTAACCGCACATACCCAGATACTCTACTATTCCTGTACTGACCGCACATACCCAGATACTCTGCTATTCCTGTACTGACCGCACATACCCAGATATTCTGCTATTCCTGTACTGACCGCACATACCCAGATACTCTGCTATTCCTGTACTGACCGCACATACCCAGATATTCTGCTATTCCTGTACTGACCGCACATACCCAGATACTCTGCTATTCCTGTACTGACAGCACATACCCAGATATTTTGCTATTCCTGTACTGACCGCACATACCCAGATATTCTGCTATTCCTGTACTGACCGCACATACCCAGATATTCTGCTATTCCTGTACTGACCGCACATACCCAGATACTCTACTATTCCTGTACTGACCGCACATACCCAGATATTCTGCTATTCCTGTACTGACCGCACATACCCAGATACTCTGCTATTCCTGTACTGACCGCACATACCCAGATACTCTGCTATTCCTGTACTGACCGCACATACCCAGATACTCTGCTATTCCTGTACTGACCGCACATACCCATATACTCTGCTATTCCTGTACTGACCGCACATACCCAGATACTCTACTATTCCTGTACTGGCCGCACATACCCAGATATCCTGCTATTCCTGTACTGACCGCACATACCCAGATATCCTGCTATTCCTGTACTGACCGCACATACCCAGATACTCTGCTATTCCTGTACTGACCGCACATACCCAGATACTCTACTATTCCTGTACTGACCGCACATACCCAGATACTCTGCTATTCCTGTACTGACCACACATACCCATATATCCTGCTATTCCTGTACTGACCGCACATACCCACATACTCTGCTATTCCTGTACTGACCCCGCACATACCCAGATACCCTGCTATTCCTATACTGACCGCACATACCCACATACTCTGCTATTCCTGTACTGACCGCACATACCCAGATACTCTGCTATTCCTGTACTGACCGCACATACCCAGATACTCTACTATTCCTGTACTGACCGCACATACCCAGATACTCTGCTATTCCTGTACTGACAGCACATACCCAGATATTTTGCTATTCCTGTACTGACCGCACATACCCAGATACTCTGCTATTCCTGTACTAACCGCACATACCCAGATATTCTGCTATTCCCGTACTGACCGCATATTCCCAGATACTCTGCTATTCCTGTACTGACCGCATATACCCAGTTACTCTGCTATTCCTGTACTGACCGCACATACCCAGATACTCTGCTATTCCTGTACTGACCGCACATACCCAGATACTCTGCTATTCCTGTACTTACTACACATACCCAGATACTCTGATATTCCTGTACTTACTACACATACCCAGATACCCTGCTATTCCTATACTGACCGCACATACCCACATACTCTGCTATTCCTGTACTGACCGCACATACCCAGATACTCTGCTATTCCTGTACTGACCGCACATACCCAGATACTCTACTATTCCTGTACTGACCGCACATACCCAGATACTCTGCTATTCCTGTACTGACCGCACATACCCAGATACTCTACTATTCCTGTACTGACCGCACATACCCAGATATTCTGTTATTCCTATACTGACCGCACATACCCAGATACTCTGCTATTCCCGTACTGACCGCATATTCCCAGATATTCTGCTATTCCCGTACTGACCGCATATTCCCAGATACTCTGCTATTCCTGTACTGACCGCATATACCCAGTTACTCTGCTATTCCTGTACTGACCGCACATACCCAGATACTCTGCTATTCCTGTACTGACCGCACATACCCAGATACTCTGCTATTCCTGTACTTACTACACATACCCAGATACTCTGATATTCCTGTACTGACCGCACATACCCAGATACTCTGCTATTCCTGTACTGACCGCACATACCCAGATACTCTGCTATTCCTGTACTGACCGCACATACCCAGATACTCTGATATTCCTGTACTGACCGCACATAACCAGATACTCTGCTATTCCTGTACTGACCGCACATACCCAGATACTCTGCTATTCCTGTACTGACCACGTGTGTGTGAGACAATGGAACAGAGGAGGAGATAAGGAGATGTACTGAGAGTGAGAGGAGTACTCCTCTATAGTGACCCTCATACAGTGGTGTAATGGACATTAGATGTGTGAGGTGATGAAACAGAGGAGGAGATAAGGAGATGTACTGAGAGTGAGAGGAGTACTCCTCTATAGTGACCCTCATACAGTGGTGTAATGGACATTAGATGTGTGAGGTGATGAAACAGAGGAGGAGGTAAGGAGATGTACAGAGGGAGAGAAGAATAAAAGGAGGACACTTCTAGTGACGATTATACAGTGGTGTATGGACAGTAGTAGTGTGAGGTGATGCAATAGAGGGGGAGGTAGGGAGATGTACTGAGAGAGAGGAGAGTGAGAGGAGGACACCTCTATAGTGACACTCATACAGTTGGGATAATGGACAATAGAAGTGTGAGATGATGGAATAGAGGGGGAGGTAGGGAGATGTACTGAGAGAGAGGAGAACAAGAGGAGGACACCTCTATAGTGAAACTCAGACATTGGGTTAATGGACAATAGAAGTGTGAGATGATGGAATAGAGGGGGAGGTAGGGAGATGTACTGAGAGTGAGGAGAGTGAAAGGAGGACACCTCTATAGTGATACTCATACTGTGGGGTAATGGACAGTAGAAGTGTGAGATGATGGAATAGAGGGGGAGGTAGGGAGATGTACTGAGAGTGAGGAGAGTGAAAGGAGGACACCTCTATAGTGATACTCATACTGTGGGGTAATGGACAATAGAAGTGTGAGATGATGGAATAGAGGGGGAGGTAGGGAGATGTACTGAGAGAGAGGAGAACAAGAGGAGGACACCTCTATAGTGAAACTCAGACATTGGGATAATGGACAATAGAAGTGTGAGATGATGGAATAGAGGGGGAGGTAGGGAGATGTACTGAGAGTGAGGAGAGTGAAAGGAGGACACCTCTATAGTGATACTCATACTGTGGGGTAATGGACAGTAGAAGTGTGAGATGATGGAATAGAGGGGGAGGTAGGGAGATGTACTGAGAGTGAGGAGAGTGAAAGGAGGACACCTCTATAGTGATACTCATACTGTGGGGTAATGGACAATAGAAGTGTGAGATGATGGAATAGAGGGGGAGGTAGGGAGATGTACTGAGAGTGAGGAGAGTGAAAGGAGGACACCTCTATAGTGATACTCATACTGTGGGGTAATGGACAGTAGAAGTGTGAGATGATGGAATAGAGGGGGAGGTAGGGAGATGTACTGAGAGTGAGGAGAGTGAAAGGAGGACACCTCTAGGTGATACTCATACTGTGGGGTAATGGACAATAGAAGTGTGAGATGATGGAATAGAGGGGGAGGTAGGGAGATGTACAGAGAGAGAGGAGAGTGAGAGGAAGACACCTCTAGTGATACTCATACAGTGGGGTAATGGACAATAGAAGTGTGAGATGATGGAATAGAGGGGGAGGTAGGGAGATGTACAGAAAGAAGAGGAGAGTGAGAGGAGGACACCTCTAGTGATACTCATACTGTGGGGTAATGGACAATAGAAGTGTGAGATGATGGAATAGAGGGGGAGGTAGGGAGGTGTGCGGAGAGAGAGGAGAGTGAGAGGAGGACACCTCTGTAGTGACACTCATACAGTGGGGTAATGGACATGAGAAGTGTGAGATGATGGAATAGAGGGGGAGGTAGGGAGGTGTGCGGAGAGAGAGGAGAGTGAGAGGAGGACACCTTTAGTGACACTTATAGAGTGGGGGACAATAGAAATGTTAGGTGAAGGAATAGAGTAAGAGGTAGGGAGATGTACTGAGAGAGAGGAGAACAAGAGGAGGACACTGTTAAAATGAACATGGAGTGTGCTGCCTTCTCATACACTAGGGCCAATAGTTACTAAAAATCTGAGTTTGTCCGATTTGTGTTTTTTTTCTAAGTCCCAACATGGGAATTCACTAAGCACAAATCTCGGCAGTGTTTGGACTATTCGTATTGGTTTGATTGGCAAAGTTCAGAAATATGAATAAATAGACCATCGGTCAAACGCGGCTGTTATTTCATACAACACGGGTATTCACTATTCATTCGTATTTGGGTGTTAGTCTCTGAGTGCTCAAGTGCAGGTGTATTTTTTTGCGAATCGTTAAAAAAAGCAGCAAGAAAATAGACCTGCTTTTTCCAGTCGAGTTTGGATAACCATGCACGGATCAGTGAGATCTGTGCATAGTTATCTATGGGAAAGGGTCTGTTTACTATAAAAACTGGGGGGAAAATGTGCGTGGGGTCCCCCCTCCTAAGCCAAACCAGCCTCGGGCTCTTTGAGCCGGTCCTGGTTGAAAAAATATGGGGGAAAAAATGACAGGGGTTCCCCCATATTTGATCAACCAGCACCGGGCTCTGCGCCTGGTCCTGGTGCCAAAAATACGGGGGACAAAAAGCGTAGGGGTCCCCCGTATTTTTGGAACCAGCACCGGGCTCCACTAGTCAGAGAGATAATGCCACAGCCGGGGGACACTTTTATCTTGAAGCCCGAGGCTGTCCCCCCCCATCCAAGGGCGGCGGATGGGGGGCTGATAGCCTTGTGAAAAAAATAGAATATTGTTTTTTGTAGCAGTACTACAAGTCCCAGCAAGCCTCCCCCGCAAGCTGGTACTTGGAGAACCACAAGTACCAGCATGCGGGGGGGGGGGGGGGACGGGTTCGCTGGTACCTGTAGTTCGCTGGTACCTGTAGTACTAATACAAAAAAAATACCCAACAAAAAACAGGATCAAATATGGGGGAACCCCTGTCATTTCCCCCCCCCCATATTTTTTCAACCAGGACCGTCTCAAAGAGCCCGAGGCTGGTTATGCTTAGGAGGGGGGACCCCACACAATTTTTTTCAGATTTTAAAACAATTTAAACACCTTTTTAAGGTACACAATGAAGCCCCGTACGGATCTCACAGATCCGGCCGGGATTCCTGGGGTTTTGTCAGGCAGTTAAAAGATTAGAATAATTACCGCGCCTTATGGATTATGTTAGCAGCTCAATAAAGTATAAATGAATCAAAAATATATATAAATTGGAGCACTTAATGATGAACGCACATACCTGTAAAAAAAGAGGTCAATGTTAATGTAACAGCTCTTTTGTGAAATGGTGAAGGAGATGGTAAGGATATTTGTCCAATCCGGGTAGGAAAGCAGTGTTTCAATTGCGGGTATCTATCCCTGCTGTCCCTACCTTATTACATGCGGCTTGATGTCGGTTCAGCCTAAACGGCTGCCGCTGCTTTATCAGGTCCCGTGCTGACGTCGCTCCAGCCCGATCTCCTTTTTTTGCGGCTTACGGCTTCAAGGCGTACCAGCGATAGCACACGCTGGCGTCTCTCCTCCGATGCTTGTAAAAGTCTTTCCTGCTTTCTTACCCGGATTGGACAAATATCCTTACCATCTCCTTCACCATTCCACAAAAGTGCTGTTACATTAACATTAACCTCTTTTTTTACAGGTATGTGCGTTCATCATTAAGCGCTCCAATTTATATATATTTTTATCAGGCAGTGTTTTACTCATCACTCCCGTAAAACACTGCCTGACATAACAAATCACATCGACATCGGAAAATACGAATTTGGGAAAGTCGGCAGCTTAGTGAATGACCGTATCAGGATTCAAAAAGTTGCAGTAAAATGCACCCGATATTATTCGAGATCAAACACCCTTAAAAACAGCAAAAACACGAATCTTTGTAAACATACCCCTAGGTCTTGGTTTAGCACAAGAGGTGGCCTCTGTCACGGTAGTTATTAGTATCTACGTAACCCTTAATGGTTTATTATGAGGTGTGCTTCTGATTGTGTTTATGCCCAAAATCTAAAAGGGCAATGCTTTACTAGCTGTGTGTTGCTAGTAAAATCGTTGCCCTTTTAAATGTCCTCCAGAAGCATGATCAGAAACGCAGAGTTTTACACCATGATGCTTAGTAAATGAACCCCTTAGTTTGTAAGCTCATGTGGTCAGGACCATCTTAAAACTTCATCATCATGAAGTAATAGGTCAGCACTTTATAAAGCATAAGAATAACCCTTTCCTTTGGAGTATCTTCATGTGTAACTGATTACCTTTCCTGTCTTCACTATTTCTTGCAGCTGGAGGTGCAGAGTCCCCCAGGACACACCATTGGGTATGTGGTACAGACGTGGCATCCATTTGTTCCTAAATACTCTCTTTTGACGGAGAGCCGGGAGCCTGTGTTGAAGGTCGTTGGACCATGTCTAATGTCCAGCTGCTGTGGAGATGTGAACTTCCAGGTGAGGACATTGTCCACCTGTTTCTCTCCTTTTCCTCTTTCCTCTCAGTGGTTGTGCTTCGTTCTCTCTCACTTCACTTGTAACATCAACTCTCCCCGACCACCTCGTGAGTGCTCACTATCAGAGTATCCTCCTCTCTCACTACACTTGTAACATCAACTCTCCCCGACCACCCCGTGAGTGCTCACTATCAGAGTATCCTGCTCTCTCACTTCACTTGTAAAATCAACTCTCCCCGACCACCCCGTGAGTGCTCACTATCAGAGTATCCTCCTCTCTCACTTCACTTGTAACATCAACTCTCCCCGACCACCCCGTGAGTGCTCACTATCAGAGTATCCTGCTCTCTCACTTCACTTGTAACATCAACTCTCCCCGACCACCCCGTGAGTGCTCACTATCAGAGTATCCTCCTCTCTCACTACACTTGTAACATCAACTCTCCCCGACCACCCCGTGAGTGCTCACTATCAGAGTATCCTCCTCTCTCACTTCACTTGTAACATCAACTCTCCCCGACCACCCCGTGAGTGCTCACTATCAGAGTATCCTGCTCTCTCACTTCACTTGTAACATCAACTCTCCCCGACCACCCCGTGAGTGCTCACTATCAGAGTATCCTGCTCTCTCACTTCACTTGTAAAATCAACTCTCCCCGACCACCCCGTGAGTGCTCACTATCAGAGTATCCTCCTCTCTCACTACACTTGTAATGTCCCCTCTCCCCAGCCACCCCGTGAGTGCTCACTATCAGAGTATCCTCCTCTCTCACTAAACTTGTAACATCAACTCTCCCCAACCACCCCGTGAGTGCCCACTATCAGAGTATCCTCCTCTCTCACTACACTTGTAACATCAACTCTCCCCGACCACCCCATGAGTGCTCACTATCAGAGAATCCTCCTCTCTCACTAAACTTGTAATGTCCCCTCTCCCCAACCACCCCGTGAGTGCTCACTATCAGAGTATCCTCCTCTCTCACTACACTTGTAACATCAACTCTCCCCGACCACCCCATGAGTGCTCACTATCAGAGTATCCTCCTCTCTCACTAAACTTATAATGTCCCCTCTCCCCAACCACCCCGTGAGTGCTCACTATCAGAGTATCCTCCTCTCTCACTAAACTTGTAACATCAACTCTCCCCAACCACCCCGTGAGTGCTCACTATCAGAGTATCCTCCTCTCTCACTACACTTGTAACATCCTCTCTCCCCAACCACCCCGTGAGTGCTCACTATCAGAGTATCCTCCTCTCTCACTACACTTGTAACATCAACTCTCCCCAACCACCCCGTGAGTGCTCACTATCAGAGTATCCTCCTCTCTCACTACACTTGTAACATCCTCTCTCCCCAACCACCCCGTGAGTGCTCACTATCAGAGTATCCTCCTCTCTCACTAAACTTGTAACATCAACTCTCCCCAACCACCCCGTGAGTGCTCACTATCAGAGTATCCTCCTCTCTCACTACACTTGTAATGTCCCCTCTCCCCAGCCACCCCGTGAGTGCTCACTATCAGAGTATCCTCCTCTCTCACTACACTTGTAACATCAACTCTCCCCAACCACCCCGTGAGTGCTCACTATCAGAGTATCCTCCTCTCTCACTACACTTGTAATGTCCCCTCTCCCCCTCCACCCCGTGAGTGCTCACTATCAGTGTATCCTCCTCTCTCACTACACTTGTAATGTCCCCTCTCCCCAACCACCCCGTGAGTGCTCACTATCAGTGTATCCTCCTCTCTCACTAAACTTGTAACATCAACTCTCCCCAACCACCCCGTGAGTGCTCACTATCAGAGTATCCTCCTCTCTCACTACACTTGTAATGTCCCCTCTCCCCAACCACCCCGTGAGTGCTCACTATCAGTGTATCCTCCTCTCTCACTAAACTTGTAACATCAACTCTCCCCAACCACCCCGTGAGTGCTCACTATCAGAGTATCCTCCTCTCTCACTACACTTGTAATGTCCCCTCTCCCCCTCCACCCCGTGAGTGCTCACTATCAGTGTATCCTCCTCTCTCACTACACTTGTAACATCAACTCTCCCCAACCACCCCGTGAGTGCTCACTATCAGAGTATCCTCCTCTCTCACTACACTTGTAATGTCCCCTCTCCCCCTCCAACCCGTGAGTGCTCACTATCAGAGTATCCTCCTCTCTCACTACACTTGTAATGTCCCCTCTCCCCATCCACCCCGTGAGTGCTCACTATCAGTGTATCCTCCTCTCTCACTACACTTGTAATGTCCCCTCTCCCCGACCACCCTGTGAGTGACCACTATCAGAGTATCCTCCTCTCTCACTACACTTGTACTGTCCCCTCTCCCCAGCTACCCCGTGAGTGCTCACTATCAGAGTATCCTCCTCTCTCACTACACTTGTAATGTCCCCTCTCCCTCTCCACCCCGTGAGTGCTCACTATCAGAGTATCCTCCTCTCTCACTACACTTGTAATGTCCCCTCTCCCCCTCCACCCTGTGAGTGCTCACTATCAGAGTATCCTCCTCTCTCACTACACTTGTAATGTCCCCTCTCCCCAACCAACCTGTGAGTGCTCACTATCAGAGTATCCTCCTCTCTCACTACACTTGTAATGTCCCCTCTCCCCGACCACCCTGTGAGTGACCACTATCAGAGTATCCTCCTCTCTCACTTCACTTGTAACATCCCCTCTCCCCGACCACCCCGTGAGTGCTCACTATCAGAGTATCCTCCTCTCTCACTACACTTGTACTGTCCCCTCTCCCCAGCCACCCCGTGAGTGCTCACTATCAGAGTATCCTCCTCTCTCACTACACTTGTAATGTCCCCTCTCCCCCTCCACCCTGTGAGTGCTCACTATCAGAGTATCCTCCTCTCTCACTACACTTGCAATGTCCCCTCTCCCCCTCCACCCTGTGAGTGCTCACTATCAGAGTATCCTCCTCTCTCACTACACTTGTAACGTCCCCTCTCCACGACCACCCCGTGAGTGCTCACTATCAGTGTATCCTCCTCTCTCACTACACTTGTAACGTCCCCTCTCCCCCTCCACCCTGTGAGTGCTCACTATCAGTGTATCCTCCTCTCTCACTACACTTGTAATGTCCCCTCTCCCCGACCACCCCGTGAGTGCTCACTATCAGAGTATCCTCCTCTCTCACTACACTTGTAACGTTCCCCTCTCCCCCTCCACCCTATGAGTGCTCACTATCAGAGTATCCTCCTCTCTCACTACACTTGTAACATCCCCTCTCCCCCTCCACCCTGTGAGTGCTCACTATCAGAGTATCCTCCTCTCTCACTACACTTGTAATGTCCCCTCTCCCCGACCACCCTGTGAGTGCTCACTATCAGAGTATCCTCCTCTCTCACTACACTTGTAACGTTCCCCTCTCCCCCTCCACCCTATGAGTGCTCACTATCAGAGTATCATCCTCTCTCACTACACTTGTAACGTTCCCTCTCCCCGACCACCCTGTGAGTGCTCACTATCAGAGTATCCTCCTCTCTCACTTCACTTGTAACATCCCCTCTCCCCCTCCACCCTGTGAGTGCTCACTATCAGAGTATCCTCCTCTCTCACTACACTTGTAACGTTCCCCTCTCCCCCTCCACCCTGTGAGTGCTCACTATCAGAGTATCCTCCTCTCTCACTACACTTGTAACGTTCCCCTCTCCCCGACCACCCCGTGAGTGCTCACTATCAGAGTATCCTCCTCTCTCACTTCACTTGTAACATCCCCTCTCCCCCTCCACCCTGTGAGTGCTCACTATCAGAGTATCCTCCTCTCTCACTACACTTGTAACGTTCCCCTCTCCCCCTCCACCCTGTGAGTGCTCACTATCAGAGTATCCTCCTCTCTCACTACACTTGTAATGTCCCCTCTCCCCCTCCACCCTGTGAGTGCTCACTATCAGAGTATCCTCCTCTCTCACTACACTTGTAACGTTCCCCTCTCCCCCTCCACCCTGTGAGTGCTCACTATCAGAGTATCCTCCTCTCTCACTACACTTGTAATGTCCCCTCTCCCCCTCCACCCTGTGAGTGCTCACTATCAGTGTATCCTCCTCTCTCACTACACTTGTAATGTCCCCTCTACCCAGCCACCCCGTGAGTGCTCACTATCAGAGTATCCTCCTCTCTCACTACACTTGTAACATCCCCTCTCCCCCTCCACCCCGTGAGTGCTCACTATCAGAGTATCCTCCTCTCTCACTACACTTGTAATGTCCCCTCTCCCCCTCCACCCTGTGAGTGCTCACTATCAGAGTATCCTCCTCTCTCACTACACTTGTAATGTCCCCTCTCCCCCTCCACCCTGTGAGTGCTCACTATCAGAGTATCCTCCTCTCTCACTACACTTGTAATGTCCCCTCTCCCCCTCCACCCCGTGAGTGCTCACTATCAGAGTATCCTCCTCTCTCACTACACTTGTAATGTCCCCTCTCCCCCTCCACCCTGTGAGTGCTCACTATCAGTGTATCCTCCTCTCTCACTACACTTGTAATGTCCCCTCTCCCCGACCACCCCGTGAGTTCTCACTATCAGTGTATCCTCCTCTCTCACTTCACTTGTAACGTTCCCTCTCCCCCTCCACCCTGTGAGTGCTCACTATCAGAGTATCCTCCTCTCTCACTACACTTGTAACGTCCCCTCTCCCCCTCCACCCTGTGAGTGCTCACTATCAGAGTATCCTCCTCTCTCACTACACTTGTACTGTCCCCTCTCCCCAGCCACCCCGTGAGTGCTCACTATCAGAGTATCCTCCTCTCTCACTACACTTGTAATGTCCCCTCTCCCCCTCCACCCTGTGAGTGCTCACTATCAGTGTATCCTCCTCTCTCACTACACTTGTAATGTCCCCTCTCCCCCTCCACCCTAAGTGACCACTATCAGTGTATCCTCCTCTCTCACTACACTTGTAATGTCCCCTCTCCCCGACCACCCCGTGAGTGCTCACTATCAGTGTATCCTCCTCTCTCACTTCACTTGTAACATCCCCTCTCCCCCTCCACCCTGTGAGTGCTCACTATCAGAGTATCCTCCTCTCTCACTACACTTGTAACATCCCCTCTCCCCCTCCACCCCGTGAGTGCTCACTATCAGAGTATCCTCCTCTCTCACTACACTTGTAATGTCCCCTCTCCCCGACCACCCTGTGAGTGCTCACTATCAGAGTATCCTCCTCTCTCACTACACTTGTAATGTCCCCTCTCCCCGACTACCCTGTGAGTGCTCACTATCAGAGTATCCTCCTCTCTCACTACACTTGTAATGTCCCCTCTCCCCCTCCACCCTGTGAGTGCTCACTATCAGAGTATCCTCCTCTCTCACTACACTTGTAATGTCCCCTCTCCCCCTCCACCCTGTGAGTGCTCACTATCAGAGTATCCTCCTCTCTCACTACACTTGTAACGTCTCCTCTCCCCCTCCACCCTGTGAGTGCTCACTATCAGAGTATCCTCCTCTCTCACTACACTTGTAATGTCCCCTCTCCCCCTCCACCCTGAGTGACCACTATCAGTGTATCCTCCTCTCTCACTACACTTGTAATGTCCCCTCTCCCCGACCACCCCGTGAGTGCTCACTATCAGAGTATCCTCCTCTCTCACTACACTTGTAACATCCCCTCTCCCCCTCCACCCCGTGAGTGCTCACTATCAGAGTATCCTCCTCTCTCACTACACTTGTAATGTCCCCTCTCCCCCTCCACCCTGAGTGACCACTATCAGTGTATCCTCCTCTCTCACTACACTTGTAATGTCCCCTCTCCCCGACCACCCTGTGAGTGCTCACTATCAGAGTATCCTCCTCTCTCACTACACTTGTAATGTCCCCTCTCCCCCTCCACCCTGAGTGACCACTATCAGTGTATCCTCCTCTCTCACTACACTTGTAATGTCCCCTCTCCCCGACCACCCTGTGAGTGCTCACTATCAGAGTATCCTCCTCTCTCACTACACTTGTAATGTCCCCTCTCCCCCTCCACCCTGAGTGACCACTATCAGTGTATCCTCCTCTCTCACTACACTTGTAATGTCCCCTCTCCCCGACCACCCTGTGAGTGCTCACTATCAGAGTATCCTCCTCTCTCACTACACTTGTAATGTCCCCTCTCCCCGACCACCCTGTGAGTGCTCACTATCAGAGTATCCTCCTCTCTCACTACACTTGTAATGTCCCCTCTCCCCGACCACCCTATGAGTGCTCACTATCAGAGTATCCTCCTCTCTCACTACACTTGTAACGTTCCCCTCTCCCCGACCACCCCGTGAGTGCTCACTATCAGAGTATCCTCCTCTCTCACTTCACTTGTAACATCCCCTCTCCCCCTCCACCCTGTGAGTGCTCACTATCAGAGTATCCTCCTCTCTCACTACACTTGTAACGTTCCCCTCTCCCCCTCCACCCTGTGAGTGCTCACTATCAGAGTATCCTCCTCTCTCACTACACTTGTAATGTCCCCTCTCCCCCTCCACCCTGTGAGTGCTCACTATCAGAGTATCCTCCTCTCTCATTACACTTGTAACGTCCCCTCTCCCCCTCCACCCTGTGAGTGCTCACTATCAGTGTATCCTCCTCTCTCACTACACTTGTAACGCCCCCTCTCCCCGACCACCCTGTGAGTGCTCACTATCAGAGTATCCTCCTCTCTCACTACACTTGTAATGTCCCCTCTCCCCCTCCACCCTGTGAGTGCTCACTATCAGAGTATCCTCCTCTCTCACTACACTTGTAACGTCCCCTCTCCCCCACCACCCTGTGAGTGCTCACTATCAGAGTATCCTCCTCTCTCACTACACTTGTAATGTCCCCTCTCCCCCTCCACCCTGTGAGTGCTCACTATCAGTGTATCCTCCTCTCTCACTACACTTGTAATGTCCCCTCTCCCCGACCACCCAGTGAGTGCTCACTATCAGTGTATCCTCCTCTCTCACTACACTTGTAGCATCCCCTCTCCCCCTCCACCCCGTGAGTGCTCACTATCAGAGTATCCTCCTCTCTCACTACACTTGTAATGTCCCCTCTCCCCCTCCACCCCGTGAGTGCTCACTATCAGAGTATCCTCCTCTCTCACTACACTTGTAATGTCCCCTCTCCCCCTCCACCCTGTGAGTGCTCACTATCAGTGTATCCTCCTCTCTCACTACACTTGTAATGTCCCCTCTCCCCGACCACCCCGTGAGTTCTCACTATCAGTGTATCCTCCTCTCTCACTACACTTGTAATGTCCCCTCTCCCCGACCACCCCGTGAGTGCTCACTATCAGTGTATCCTCCTCTCTCACTACACTTGTAATGTCCCCTCTCCCCGACCACCCCGTGAGTGCTCACTATCAGAGTATCCTCCTCTCTCACTACACTTGTAATGTCCCCTCTCCCCCTCCACCCTGTGAGTGCTCACTATCAGAGTATCCTCCTCTCTCACTACACTTGTAACATTCCCTCTCCCTCTCCACCCTGTGAGTGCTCACTATCAGTGTATCCTCCTCTCTCACTACACTTGTAATGTCCCCTCTCCCCCTCCACCCTATGAGTGCTCACTATCAGAGTATCCTCCTCTCTCACTACACTTGTAACATTCCCTCTCCCTCTCCACCCTGTGAGTGCTCACTATCAGAGTATCCTCCTCTCTCACTACACTTGTAATGTCCCCTCTCCCTCTCCACCCTATGAGTGCTCACTATCAGAGTATCCTCCTCTCTCACTACACTTGTAACATTCCCTCTCCCTCTCCACCCCGTGAGTGCTCACTATCAGTGTATCCTCCTCTCTCACTACACTTGTAACGTCCCCTCTCCCCCTCCACCCCGTGAGTGCTCACTATCAGAGTATCCTCCTCTCTCACTACACTTGTAACATTCCCTCTCCCTCTCCACCCTGTGAGTGCTCACTATCAGAGTATCCTCCTCTCTCACTACACTTGTAATGTCCCCTCTCCCTCTCCACCCTGTGAGTGCTCACTATCAGAGTATCCTCCTCTCTCACTACACTTGTAATGTTCCCTCTCCCCCTCCACCCTGTGAGTTCTCACTATCAGTGTATCCTCCTCTCTCACTACACTTGTAATGTCCCCTCTCCCCGACCACCCCGTGAGTGCTCACTATCAGAGCATCCTCCTCTCTCACTACACTTGTAACGACCCCTCTCCCCGACCACCCCGTGAGTGCTCACTATCAGTGTATCCTCCTCTCTCACTTCACTTGTAACGTCCCCTCTCCCCCTCCACCCTGTGAGTGCTCACTATCAGTGTATCCTCCTCTCTCACTTCACTTGTAACGTTCCCTCTCCCCCTCCACCCTGTGAGTGCTCACTATCAGAGTATCCTCCTCTCTCACTACACTTGTAACGTTCCCTCTCCCCCTCCACCCTGTGAGTGCTCACTATCAGTGTATCCTCCTCTCTCACTACACTTGTAATGTCCCCTCTCCCCGACCACCCTGTGAGTGCTCACTATTAGAGTATCCTCCTCTCTCACTACACTTGTAACGTCCCCTCTCCCCCTCCACCCTGTGAGTGCTCACTATCAGAGTATCCTCCTCTCTCACTACACTTGTAACGTTCCCCTCTCCCCCTCCACCCTGAGTGACCACTATCAGAGTATCCTCCTCTCTCACTACACTTGTAACATCCCCCCTCCACCCTGTGAGTGCTCACTATCAGAGTATCCTCCACTCTCACTACACTTGTAACGTCCCCTCTCCCTCTCCACCCTGTGAGTGCTCACTATCAGAGTATCCTCCTCTCTCACTACACTTGTAACGTCCCCTCTCCCCCTCCACCCTGTGAGTGCTCACTATCAGAGTATCCTCCTCTCTCACTACACTTGTAACGTCCCCTCTCCCCCTCCACCCTGTGAGTGCTCACTATCAGAGTATCCTCCTCTCTCACTACACTTGTAACGTTCCCCTCTCCCCCTCCACCCTGAGTGACCACTATCAGAGTATCCTCCTCTCTCACTACACTTGTAACATCCCCCCTCCACCCTGTGAGTGCTCACTATCAGAGTATCCTCCACTCTCACTACACTTGTAACGTCCCCTCTCCCCCTCCACCCTGTGAGTGCTCACTATCAGTGTATCCTCCTCTCTCACTACACTTGTAACGTCCCCTCTCCCCCTCCACCCTGTGAGTGCTCACTATCAGAATATCCTCCTCTCTCACTACACTTGTCACTGGTTATTATGACACAGAGTAAGTATGAAGCACAACCAGCAATTCACTTCTGCCTGGGCTGGTTTTGGGAACATTGGGAGGTAAAAGAGCATGTGGCCCCCACAATTTATCAGCATTAGATGTTACCAGCCGGGGGGCTGGTGGCGCTATAGCAGGGATGTGACGCAGTGTGGGTCCCGCCACCAATGTGCCCATCAGTCTTAGGGCCAGTCACCAAAGGGCTGAAACCCCCCTCCTAGGAATAACCATCCTTGTGCTGATGGGTGATGAGGGTGAACTTATAAAGCAATCCCCCAGAACCCTTGTTCATGAATTTATGACTCACTTAAGTTCTTTTGGGAGGATCCGATTCAGTCCAAATAATGAAAGGTGACTTATCACGGCCAGGCCTTGCTGATTGTTTCCTATTTATCCTGGCACGGTTATTGGTCTATGTCACATCCCGCGCCGTTACATCTGGTGACTCGTATGTTTCACATAAATAACATTCAGGTCAGTGCTTTGTTCTGAGACGGATCAGGAGAGCGTCACCCTTTCTGTTACATACAGTACAGTGACTTCAACATGTTGGTAAATTGCAGTAATGGCCCCAGTATACATGACGTGTGCTGGCTTAGTGTAACGTGTGGTCATGAGATCTGGAATCTCACCTGTCATACTCCAGTATACTACTACTGACTATAACAACGATCCATAAATATCATCTTTGTGTTATTCTAATCATTTTTATAGTCAAACCTCACCAAATATGCAACTCTTTGCTGGAAATACAGGGAGGGTGAAGGGAGAGAGAGCAAAGGTGAGGCAGCCGTGAGCTGGGAATACAGGGAGTGTCAGGGAGAGAGCGGAGGTGAGGCGGCTGTGAGCTGGGAATACAGGGAGGGTGAAGGGAGAGAGAGCAGAGGTGAGGCAGCCGTGAGCTGGGGATACAGGGAGTGTCAGGGAGAGAGCGGAGGTGAGGCAGCTGTGAGCTGGGGATACATGGAGGGTAAGGGAGAGAGCAGAGGTGAGGCAGCCGTGAGCTGGGGATATAGGGAGTGTCAGGGAGAGAGCAGAGGTGAGGCAGCCGTGAGCTGGGGATACAGGAAGTGTCAGGGAGAGAGCAGAGGTGACGCAGCCGTGAGCTGGGGATACAGGGAGTGTCAGGGAGAGAGCAGAGGTGAGGCAGCCGTGAGCTGGGGATACAGGGAGTGTCAGGGAGAGAGCAGAGGTGAGGCAGCCGTGTGCTGGGGATACAGGGAGTGTCAGGGAGAGAGCAGAGGTGAGGCGGCCGTGTGCTGGGGATACAGGGAGTGTCAGGGAGAGAGAGGAGAGGCGAGGCAGCCATGAGCTGGGGATTCATGGAGGGTGAAGGGAGAGAGACAGAGGCGAGATAGCCGTGAGCTGGGGATACAGGGAGTGTCAGGGAGAGAGCGGAGGTGAGGCAGCCGTGAGATGGGGATACAGGGAGTGTCAGGGAGAGAGCAGAGGTGAGGCAGCTGTGAGCTGGGGAGGGATACAGGGAGGGTAAAGGGAGAGAGAGGAGAGGCGAGGCAGCCGTGAGCTGGGGATACAGGGAGGGTGAAGGGAGAGAGCAGAGGTGAGGCAGCTGTGAGCTGGGGATACAGGGAGTGTCAGGGAGAGAGCAGAGGTGAGGCAGCTGTGAGCTGGGGATACAGGGAGTGTCAGGGAGAGAGCAGAGGTGAGGCAGCCGTGAGCTGGGGATACAGGGAGGGTGAAGGCAGAGAGAGCAGAGGTGAGGCAGCTGTGAGCTGTAGATACAGGGAGTGTCAGGGAGAGAGCAGAGGCGAGGCAGCTGTGAGCTGGGGATACAGGGAGTGTCAGGGAGAGAGAAGAGGTGAGGCAGCCGTGAGCTGGGGATACAGGGAGTGTCAGGGAGAGAGCAGAGGTGAGGCAGCCGTGAGCTGGGGATACAGGGAGGGTGAAGGGAGAGAGAGCAGAGGCGAGGCAGCCGTGAGCTGGGGATACAGGGAGTGTCAGGGAGAGAGAAGAGGTGAGGCAGCCGTGAGCTGGGGATACAGGGAGGGTGAAGGGAGAGAGAGCAGAGGCGAGGCAGCCGTGAGCTGGGGATACAGGGAGGGT
This sequence comes from Pseudophryne corroboree, assembly GCF_028390025.1. Classification (NCBI taxonomy): domain Eukaryota; kingdom Metazoa; phylum Chordata; class Amphibia; order Anura; family Myobatrachidae; genus Pseudophryne; species Pseudophryne corroboree. Next base: position 124,097 of record NW_026967602.1, read on the forward strand.
GAAGGGAGAGAGAGCAGAGGTGAGGCAGCCGTGAGCTGGGGATACAGGGAGGGTGAAGTGAGAGAGAGCAGAGGCGAGGCAGCCGTGAGCTGGGGATACAGGGAGGGTGAAGGGAGAGAGAGCAGAGGCGAGGCAGCCATGAGCTGGGGATACAGGGAGGGTGAAGGGAGAGAGAGCAGAGGTGAGGCAGCCGTGAGCTGGGGATACAGGGAGGGTGAAGGGAGAGAGAGCAGAGGTGAGGCAACCGTGAGGTGGGGATACAGGGAGGGTGAAGGGAGAGAGAGCAGAGGCGAGGCAGCCGTGAGCTGGGGATACAGGGAGGGTGAAGGGAGAGAGAGCAGAGGCGAGGCAGCCATGAGCTGGGGATACAGGGAGGGTGAAGGGAGAGAGAGCAGAGGTGACGCAGCCGTGTGCTGGGGATACAGGGAGTGTCAGGGAGAGAGCAGAGGTGAGGCAGCTGTGATATGTGGATACAGGGAGTGTCAGGGAGAGAGCAGAGGCGAGGCGGCTGTGAGCTGGAGATACAGGGAGGGTGAAGGGAGAGAGAGGAGAGGCGAGGCAGCCATGAGCTGGGGATACAGGGAGGGTGAAGGGAGAGAGAGCAGAGGTGAGGCAGCCATGAGCTGGGGATACAGGGAGGGTCAATAGAGAGAGCATAGAGGTGAGGCAGCCGTGAGCTGGGGTTACAGGGAGGGTGAAGGGAGAAAGAGCAGAGGCGAGGCAGCCGTGAGCTGGGGATACAGGGAGGGTGAAGGGAGAGAGAGCAGAGGCGAGGCAGCCGTGAGCTGGGGATACAGGGAGGGTGAAGGGAGACAGAGCAGAGGTGACGCAGCCGTGTGCTGGGGATACAGGGAGTGTCAGGGAGAGAGCAGAGGTGAGGCAGCTGTGATATGTGGATACAGGGAGTGTCAGGGAGAGAGCAGAGGCGAGGCAGCTGTGAGCTGGAGATACAGGGAGGGTGAAGGGAGAGAGAGGAGAGGCGAGGCAGCCATGAGCTGTTGATACAGGGAGGGTGAAGGGAGAGAGAGCAGAGGTGAGGCAGCCATGAGCTGGGGATACAGGGAGGGTCAATAGAGAGAGCATAGAGGTGAGGCAGCCGTGAGCTGGGGTTACAGGGAGGGTGAAGGGAGAAAGAGCAGAGGCGAGGTAGCCGTGAGCTGGGGTTACAGGGAGGGTGAAGGGAGAAAGAGCAGAGGTGAGGCAGCCGTGAGCTGGGGATACAGGAAGGGTCAATAGAGAGAGCGTAGAGGCGAGACAGCCATGAGCTGGGTATATAGGGAGGTTCAAGAGAGAGAGAGCAGATTATGTCTCCCTGCCCCCCATACTAGTAATATCCCCCTCTCCTCACAACCCCCTCTCTCATCGTGCCTCCCTACTTCCCTCTTTCCGTCTCCCTCATCACCTCTCCCGTGCCTCTGTGTTCCAGGTAAAACCCATGTGTGAGTCCCGCAGCGTGGGACGGATCAGCAAGCAGTGGGGCGGACTGCCAAAGGAAATATTCACTGACGCCGATAACTTCGGGATTCAGTTTCCAAAAGATCTGGATGTAAAGATGAAAGCAGTGTTACTCGGGGCGTGCTTCATCCTGGTGAGTACATGCTGCTGGGATGTGTGTGTACAGGGTGAGGATGGAACAGAGTCTCTGTATACGCTGCTGGGAATGTGTGTGTACGGGGTGAGAATGTAACGGAGTCTCTGTACGCGCTGCTGAGAATGTGTGTGTACAGGGTGAGGATGGAACAGAGTCTCTGTACACGCTGCCGGGAATGTGTGTATACAGGGTGTGGATGTCACGGAGTCTCTGTACGCGCTACTGGGAATGTGTGTGTACAGGGTGAGGATGTAACGGAGTCTCTGTACACACTGCTGGGAATGTGTGTGTACAGGGTGAGGATGTAACAGAGTCTCTGTACACGCTGCTGGGAATGTGTGTGTAGAGGGTGAGGATGTAACGGAGTCTCTGTACACGCTGCCGGGAATGTGTGTGTACAGGGTGAGGATGTAACGGAGTCTCTGTACGCACTGCTGGGAATGTGTGTGTACAGGGTGAGGATGGAACGGAGTCTCTGTATACGCTGCTGGGAATGTGTGTGTACAGGGTGAGGATGTAACGGAGTCTCTGTACACACTGCTGGGAATGTGTGTGTACAGGCTGAGGATGTAACGGAGTCTCTGTACACACTGCTGGGAATGTGTGTGTAGAGGGTGAGGATGTAACGGAGTCTCTGTATACGCTGCTGAGAATGTGTGTGTACAGGGTGAGGATGTAACGGAGTCTCTGTACACGCTGCTGGGAATGTGTGTGTAGAGGGTGAGGATGTAACGGAGTCTCTGTACACGCTGCCGGGAATGTGTGTGTACAGGGTGAGGATGGAACAGAGTCTCTGTACACGCTGCCGGGAATGTGTGTATACAGGGTGTGGATGTCACGGAGTCTCTGTACGCGCTACTGGGAATGTGTGTGTACAGGGTGAGGATGTAACGGAGTCTCTGTACACACTGCTGGGAATGTGTGTGTACAGGGTGAGGATGTAACAGAGTCTCTGTACACGCTGCTGGGAATGTGTGTGTAGAGGGTGAGGATGTAACGGAGTCTCTGTACACGCTGCCGGGAATGTGTGTGTACAGGGTGAGGATGTAACGGAGTCTCTGTACGCACTGCTGGGAATGTGTGTGTACAGGGTGAGGATGGAACGGAGTCTCTGTATACGCTGCTGGGAATGTGTGTGTACAGGGTGAGGATGTAACGGAGTCTCTGTACACACTGCTGGGAATGTGTGTGTACAGGCTGAGGATGTAACGGAGTCTCTGTACACACTGCTGGGAATGTGTGTGTAGAGGGTGAGGATGTAACGGAGTCTCTGTATACGCTGCTGAGAATGTGTGTGTACAGGGTGAGGATGTAACGGAGTCTCTGTACACGCTGCTGGGAATGTGTGTGTAGAGGGTGAGGATGTAACGGAGTCTCTGTACACGCTGCCGGGAATGTGTGTGTACAGGGTGAGGATGTAACGGAGTCTCTGTACGCACTGCTGGGAATGTGTGTGTACAGGGTGAGGATGGAACGGAGTCTCTGTGTACGCTGCTGGGAATGTGTGTGTACAGGGTGAGGATGTAACGGAGTCTCTGTACACACTGCTGGGAATGTGTGTGTACAGGCTGAGGATGTAACGGAGTCTCTGTACACACTGCTGGGAATGTGTGTGTACAGGGTGAGGATGGAACGGAGTCTCTGTATACGCTGCTGGGAATGTGTGTGTACAGTGTGTGGATGTAACGGAGTCTCTGTACACACTGCTGGGAATGTGTGTGTACAGGCTGAGGATGTAACGGAGTCTCTGTACACACTGCTGGGAATGTGTGTGTACAGGGTGTGGATGTAACGGAGTCTCTGTACACGCTGCTGAGAATGTGTGTGTACAGGGTGTGGATGTAACGGAGTCTCTGTACACACTGCTGGGAATGTGTGTGTACAGGGTGAGGATGGAACGGAGTCTCTGTATACGCTGCTGGGAATGTGTGTGTACAGGGTGTGGATGTAACGGAGTCTCTGTACACACTGCTGGGAATGTGTGTGTACAGGGTGAGGATGTAACGGAGTCTCTGTACACGCTGCTGGGAATGTGTGTGTACAGGGTGTGGATGTAACGGAGTCTCTGTACACGCTGCTGAGAATGTGTGTGTACAGGGTGTGGATGTAACGGAGTCTCTGTACACACTGCTGGGAATGTGTGTGTACAGGGTGTGGATGTAACGGAGTCTCTGTACACGCTGCTGAGAATGTGTGTGTACAGGGTGTGGATGTAACGGAGTCTCTGTACACACTGCTGGGAATGTGTGTGTACAGGGTGTGGATGTAACGGAGTCTCTGTACACGCTGCTGGGAATGTGTGTGTACAGGGTGTGGATGTAACGGAGTCTCTGTACACACTGCTGGGAATGTGTGATTACAGGGTGAGGATGTAACGGAGTCTCTGTACACGCTGCTGGGAATGTGAGTGTACAGGCTGAGGATGTAACGGAGTCTCTGTACACGCTGCCGGGAATGTGTGTGTACAGGGTGAGGATGTAATGGAGTCTCTGTACACGCTGCTGAGAATGTGTGTGTACAGGGTGAGGATGGAACGGAGTCTCTGTATACGCTGCTGGGAATGTGTGTGTACAGGGTGAGGATGTAACGGAGTCTCTGTACACACTGCTGGGAATGTGTGTGTACAGGGTGAGGATGGAACGGAGTCTCTGTATACGCTGCTGGGAATGTGTGTGTACAGGGTGAGGATGTAACGGAGTCTCTGTATACGCTGCTGGGAATGTGTGTGTACAGGGTGTGGATGTAACGGAGTCTCTGTACGCGCTGCTGAGAATGTGTGTGTACAGGGTGAGGATGTAACGGAGTCTCTGTATACGCTGCTGAGAATGTGTGTGTACAGGGTGAGGATGTAACGGAGTCTCTGTACGCACTGCTGGGAATGTGTGTGTACAGGGTGTGGATGTAACGGAGTCTCTGTACACACTGCTGGGAATGTGAGTGTACAGGGTGAGGATGGAACGGAGTCTCTGTATACGCTGCTGGGAATGTGTGTGTACAGGGTGTGGATGGAACGGAGTCTCTGTACACACTGCTGGGAATGTGTGTGTACAGGGTGAGGATGTAACGGAGTCTCTGTACGCACTGCTGGGAATGTGAGTGTACAGGGTGAGGATGGAACGGAGTCTCTGTATACGCTGCTGGGAATGTGTGTGTACAGGGTGTGGATGGAACGGAGTCTCTGTACACACTGCTGGGAATGTGTGTGTACAGGGTGAGGATGTAACGGAGTCTCTGTACACGCTGCCGGGAATGTGTGTGTACAGGGTGAGGATGTAACGGAGTCTCTGTACACGCTGCCGGGAATGTGTGTGTACAGGGTGAGGATGGAACGGAGTCTCTGTATATGCTGCTGGGAATGTGTGTGTACAGGGTGTGGATGTAACGGAGTCTCTGTATACGCTGCTGAGAATGTGTGTGTACAGGGTGAGGATGTAACGGAGTCTCTGTACGCACTGCTGGGAATGTGTGTGTACAGGGTGTGGATGTAACGGAGTCTCTGTACACACTGCTGGGAATGTGAGTGTACAGGGTGAGGATGGAACGGAGTCTCTGTATACGCTGCTGGGAATGTGTGTGTACAGGGTGTGGATGGAACGGAGTCTCTGTACACACTGCTGGGAATGTGTGTGTACAGGGTGAGGATGTAACGGAGTCTCTGTACGCACTGCTGGGAATGTGAGTGTACAGGGTGAGGATGGAACGGAGTCTCTGTATACGCTGCTGGGAATGTGTGTGTACAGGGTGTGGATGGAACGGAGTCTCTGTACACACTGCTGGGAATGTGTGTGTACAGGGTGAGGATGTAACGGAGTCTCTGTACACGCTGCCGGGAATGTGTGTGTACAGGGTGAGGATGGAACGGAGTCTCTGTATATGCTGCCGGGAATGTGTGTGTACAGGGTGAGGATGTAACGGAGTCTCTGTACACGCTGCCGGGAATGTGTGTGTACAGGGTGAGGATGGAACGGAGTCTCTGTATATGCTGCTGGGAATGTGTGTGTACAGGGTGAGGATGTAACGGAGTCTCTGTACGCACTGCTGGGAATGTGTGTGTACAGGGTGAGGATGGAACGGAGTCTCTGTATATGCTGCTGGGAATGTGTGTGTACAGGGTGTGGATGTAACGGAGTCTCTGTACACGCTGCCGGGAATGTGTGTGTACAGGGTGAGGATGTAACAGAGTCTCTGTACACGCTGCTGGGAATGTGAGTGTACAGGCTGAGGATGTAACGGAGTCTCTGTACACGCTGCCGGGAATGTGTGTGTACAGGGTGAAGATGTAACAGAATCTCTGTACACGCTGCTGGGAATGTGAGTGTACAGGGTGAAGATGTAACGGAGTCTCTGTACATGCTGCTGGGAATGTGTGTGTACAGGGTGAGGATGTAATGGAGTCTCAGTACACGCTGCTGGGAATGTGTGTGTACAGGGTGTGGATGTAACAGAGTCTCTGTACACACTGCTGGGAATGTGTGTGTACAGGGTGAGGATGGAACAGAGTCTCTGTATACGCTGCTGGGAATGTGTGTGTACAGGGTGAGGATGGAACGGAGTCTCTGTATGCACTGCTGGGAATGTGTGTGTACAGGGTGAGGATGGAACGGAGTCTCTGTATACGCTGCTGGGAATGTGTGTGTACAGGGTGAGGATGGAACGGAGTCTCTGTATACGCTGCTGGGAATGTGTGTGTACAGGGTGAGGATGGAACAGAGTCTCTGTATACGCTGCTGGGAATGTGTGTGTACAGGGTGAGGATGGAACGGAGTCTCTGTATGCACTGCTGGGAATGTGTGTGTACAGGGTGAGGATGGAACGGAGTCTCTGTATACGCTGCTGGGAATGTGTGTGTACAGGGTGAGGATGTAACGGAGTCTCTGTACGCGCTGCTGAGAATGTGTGTGTACAGGGTGAGGATGTAACGGAGTCTCTGTACACGCTGCCGGGAATGTGTGTGTACAGGGTGAGGATGTAACGGAGTCTCTGTATACGCTGCTGGGAATGTGTGTGTACAGGGTGTGGATGTAACGGAGTCTCTGTACACGCTGCCGGGAATGTGTGTGTACAGGGTGTGGATGTAACGGAGTCTCTGTACACACTGCTGGGAATGTGTGTGTACAGGGTGAGGATGTAACAGAGTCTCTGTACACGCTGCTGGGAATGTGAGTGTACAGGCTGAGGATGTAACGGAGTCTCTGTATACGCTGCTGGGAATGTGTGTGTACAGGGTGAGGATGTAACAGAGTCTCTGTACACGCTGCTGGGAATGTGAGTGTACAGGCTGAGGATGTAACGGAGTCTCTGTACACGCTGTAGGGAATGTGTGTGTACAGGGTGAGGATGTAACGGAGTCTCTGTACACACTGCTGCGAATGTGTGTGTACAGGCTGAGGATGTAACGGAGTCTCTGTACACGCTGCCGGGAATGTGTGTATACAGGGTGTGGATGTCACGGAGTCTCTGTACGCGCTACTGGGAATGTGTGTGTACAGGGTGAGGATGTAACGGAGTCTCTGTACACACTGCTGGGAATGTGTGTGTACAGGGTGAGGATGTAACAGAGTCTCTGTACACAGCAGTGGAGGTCTCACACCTACTTAGCTCAGGTATTTAGCCAGTGGGGGGTTTCATTGATGATAAAGAAGGTACAGCCGTACTCACTGTTACACACGCTGGTAGATAGAGCGAAGCTTGACAGACAGTTGTTGGTTAGATATCTAACAGGTAACTGCAGGGAATAAATACATCTAAATGAGTGTACTGTGCCCGGCACCAATGGAATGGGAAGTTCCGAGGGGTCATTAAGCACAATCCCGTCATTTATGTTTTTTTTTATTTATTTTTAGGATTATGCCTTTTTTGAGAGATCGAGAAGTAAGAGCGAGCGACACACAGTGATTGGCTAGTGGTCCGGACCCCTCGTCTAGACAATCAGCACCATCTATCCCCTCACCGTATGCTCTGGTTTACACCCAATCTATAACCCGCTCCTCAACGCCCCCCGGATCTCTCCCTGTACCTGGAAGTTTACAAGCGTCTGTATAAACTGTAAACAGATGTATCTATATATTAACGTGTGTATGTATTTGACTTTAAATATTGCTCTGTACAAATGTCTTCTTATCTATCATTATATTTAGTATCTTTCTATGTCTTCCGGATGACTCATTTACTCACGCTCCAATTTATTATTATATTATTATTATTATTATGTGGCGCCACCATGTGTCCATATATATGTTAACAGGCAGATATTACAAAGGGGAACTCTAACAGAGAGATATGGATACACCATGGGGTAAATGTAATGTAGGTGTAGATGTAATGTAGGTGTAGGTGTAATGTAGGTGTAGATGTAATGTAGGTGTAGGTGTAATGTAGGTGTAGATGTAATGTAGGTGTAATGTAGGTGTAGATGTAATGTAGGTGTAGATGTAATGTAGGTGTAATGTAGGAGTAGATGTAATGTAGGTGTAGGTGTAATGTAGGTGTAGATGTAATGTAGGTGTAGGTGTAATGTAGGTGTAGGTGTAATGTAGGTGTAGATGTAATGTAGATGTAATGTAGGTGTAATGTAGGTGTAGGTGTAATGTAGGTGTAGATGTAATGTAGGTGTAGGTGTAATGTAGGTGTAGATGTAATGTAGGTGTAGATGTAATGTAGGTGTAGGTGTAGATGTAATGTAGGTATAGGTGTAATGTAGGTGTAGATGTAATGTAGGTGTAGATGTAATGTAGGTGTAATGTAGGAGTAGATGTAATGTAGGTGTAGATGTAATGTAGGTGTAATGTAGGTGTAGGTGTAATGTAGGTGTAGATGTAATGTAGATGTAATGTAGGTGCAATGTAGGTGTAGGTGTAATGTAGGTGTAGATGTAATGTAGGTGTAGGTGTAATGTAGGTGTAGGTGTAATGTAGGTGTAATGTAGGTGTAGATGTAATGTAGGTGTAGATGTAATGTAGGTGTAATGTAGGTGTAGATGTAATGTAGGTGTAGGTGTAATGTAGGTGTAGATGTAATGTAGGTGTAGGTGTAGATGTAATGTAGGTGTAATGTAGGTGTAGATGTAATGTAGGTGTAGGTGTAATGTAGGTATAGATGTAATGTAGGTGTAATGTAGGTGTAGATGTAATGTAGGTGTAGGTGTAATGTAGGTGTAGGTGTAGCTGTAATGTAGGTGTAATGTAGGTGTAGGTGTAATGTAGGTGTAGATGTAATGTAGATGTAATGTAGGTGTAATGTAGGTGTAGGTGTAGATGTAATGTAGGTGTAATGTAGGTGTAGATGTAATGTAGGTGTAGATGTAATGTAGGTGTAATGTAGGTGTAATGTAGGTGTAGGTGTAATGTAGGTGTAGATGTAATGTAGGTGTAATGTAGGTGTAGATGTAATGTAGGTGTAATGTAGGTGTAGATGTAATGTAGGTGTAGGTGTAATGTAGGTGTAATGTAGGGGTAGGTGTAATGTAGGTGTAGATGTAATGTAGGTGTAGGTGTAATGTAGGTGTAGATGTAATGTAGGTGTAGGTGTAATGTAGGTGTAATGTAGGTGTAGATGTAATGTAGGTGTGATGTAGGTGTAGATGTAATGTAGGTGTAGGTGTAATGTAGGTGTAGATGTAATGTAGGTGTAGATGTAATGTAGGTGTAATGTAGGTGTAGATGTAATGTAGGTGTAGGTGTAATGTAGGTGTAGATGTAATGTAGGTGTAATGTAGGTGTAGATGTAATGTAGGTGTAGGTGTAATGTAGGTGTAGATGTAATGTAGGTGTAGGTGTAATGTAGGTGTAGATGTAATGTAGGTGTAATGTAGGTGTAGATGTAATGTAGGTGTGATGTAGGTGTAGATGTAATGTAGGTGTAGGTGTAATGTAGGTGTAATGTAGGGGTAGGTGTAATGTAGGTGTAGATGTAATGTAGGTGTAGGTGTAATGTAGGTGTAGATGTAATGTAGGTGTAATGTAGGTGTAGATGTAATGTAGGTGTAGATGTAATGTAGGTGTAGATGTAAAGTAGGTGTAGATGTAATGTAGATGTAATGTAGGTGTAGGTGTAATGTAGGTGTAGATCTAAAGTAGGTGTAGATGTAATGTAGGTGTAATGTAGGTGTAGATGTAATGTAGGTGTAGGTGTAATGTAGGTGTAGATGTAATGTAGGTGTAGATGTAATCTAGGTGTAATGTAGGTGTAGATGTAATGTAGGTGTAGATGTAATGTAGGTGTAGGTGTAATGTAGGTGTAGGTGTAATGTAGGTGTAGATGTAATGTAGGTGTAGGTGTAATGTAGGTGTAGATGTAATGTAGGTGTAATGTAGGTGTAGATGTAATGTAGGTGTAGGTGTAATGTAGGTGTAGATGTAATGTAGGTGTAGGTGTAATGTAGGTGTAGATGTAATGTAGGTGTAGATGTAATGTAGGTGTAGGTGTAATGTAGGTGTAGATGTAATGTAGGTGTAGGTGTAATGTAGATGAAGGTGTAATGTAGGTGTAGATGTAATGTAGATGTAGGTGTAATGTAGGTGTAGATGTAATGTAGGTGTAGGTGTAATGTAGGTGTAGGTGTAATGTAGGTGTAGGTGTAATGTAGATGTAATGTAGGTGTAGGTGTAATGTAGGTGTAGATGTAATGTAGGTGTAGGTGTAATGTAGGTGTAGGTGTAATGTAGGTGTAGGTGTAATGTAGGTGTAGATGTAATGTAGGTGTAATGTAGGTGTAGATGTAATGTAGGTGTAGATGTAATGTAGGTGTAGGTGTAATGTAGGTGTAGATGTAATGTAGGTGTAGGTGTAATGTAGGTGTAGGTGTAATGTAGGTGTAGATGTAATGTAGGTGTAATGTAGGTGTAGGTGTAATGTAGGTGTAATGTAGGTGTAGGTGTAATGTAGGTGTAGATGTAATGTAGGTGTAGGTGTAATGTAGGTGTAGATGTAATGTAGGTGAAATGTAGGTGTAGATGTAATGTAGGTGTAATGTAGGTGTAGATGTAATGTAGGTGTAGGTGTAATGTAGGTATAGATGTAATGTAGGTGTAGGTGTAATGTAGGTGTAGATGTAATGTAGGTGTAGGTGTAATGTAGGTGTAGGTGTAATGTAGGTGCTGTACATAGCATTTATCTGGCACGGTCTAGAAAAAGACATCTAAAAATTGATTGGTTGTAAAGCGGCACTTTAGTAAATGTACCCCCAATTGAGTGGCAGGTAATAGCGGTAGCAGTGCCCCGGGCAGGCGGATAGAAAGGGTCAGAGGCACTGACTGTGAGTGAGGGCGCTCCGCAGACAGGGAGAGTGCAGGGTGAGAATCAGGAGGGAGGAGGGCCCTGCCCGTCAGAGCTTGCAGTTACATTCCTGAAACTGAGGTTACGCACATTCCAGGTGTTATGTAATACACATATTGTTGTCACTTAGGCTGACATAAACGGTGTTTTATAAAGTTAATCCCACCCAGATGATACGGTGAATGCAAAGCTGGGAGTAGCCTGTGTGCCAGGGAGTCTGCTTGTATTGGGACCACACAGTAACATGTATCTCCCACTTACTGGGTCCTTACTTGCGTCACGCTGAGGGGTAATGAGGGGGTCATTCCGAGTTGATCGCTCGCTAGTTGTTTTTAGCAGCCGTGCATATGCGGGGCCCCCACGGGGGAGTGTATTTTTGCTTTGCAAGTGTGCAATCGCCTGTGCATCGGAGCTCTGAAAAAACATTTTGTGCAGTTTCTGAGTAGCGTTGGACTTACTCAGCCGCTGCGTTCACTTCAGCCTGTCCGGTCACGGAATTTACGTCACACACCCGCCATCCAAATGCCCAGACATGCCTGTGTTTTCCCTACCACTCCCTGAAAACGGTCAGTTGACACCCATAAACGCCCTCTTTCTGTCAATCTTCTTGCGAGCGGCTGTGCAAATGGATTCTCCGTTAAATCCATCACTCAGCAACATTCTGCTTTGTACCTGTACGACGCGCCTGCGCATTGCGGAGCATATGCATGCGCAGTAGAAACCTGATCGCAGCGCATTGATAATCATTAGCGTACAATCAACTCGGAATGACCCCCAATCTGCGGTCACTGGAACTCTGGCAACAGCACCCCCTACTGCCCCTAAAATGCACCAATTTTGCCCCTAAATCACACGTTTCCATTTGTATTATTAAAATGCACAGGTTGCTACCACATGTGTCGGTACTGCATGGCACCGACACGTCAGCCGCACTGGATGGAGCCTGGGGGTGGGAGATGCATGCCCTGTGCTGACAGGTGGGATGCAGCGAATATACGCAGCGCCATCGCCTAGCCTACATTACACTGTGGGCTCCGACTGCTGTGGTAGGACGCCCGGTTCCCGCAGGACAGGAGATTGGGTGACAGACCCATGTACTGATCTCCTACAATGAAGCAATAGATCCCCTCCTTCCAGACTGCCCCTGGGGTGAGCACCGATATGTAGCTACATCACTGGAGACCATCTGAGAACGGGGCAGGCCGGACTGAAGCCATGGGGTGTACAGACAGGGGCGGGATGTTGGCAGGAGTACGGGCAGTCAGGGGTGAATGGGTGAGACGCAGTGTTAAAGCTACCACCAAAGCAGGCGGTGATGGGCGGAGCCAGTGATGCCAGGCCATACGCTATACCGGTAAGTATCTAGTGCAGGACAGTATGGGCCTTTAGGACCAGAACAGAGACCCTGATTGGAGATTTGTGTCCGGCTCATACGTAGAGGAGCACAGTGGGAGATGATCACTAGCCCCCATATCAAATGTTGCTCTAGGGCAGGGATGGCCAATCAGTCAGCGACAAAGAGCCAAGAAAAATCTTTGGGCATGCCAAAGAGCCGACACCATGTGCACGCCAAAGGCACGTGTGCAAAAATGGGGTGTGGTCTTGTGCCCGCTAGGCCACGCCCATTATAAAATACATTGGAAAAGCCAGATCCAAAATAAAATACATAGAAAGGGACAAATCCACACAAAATACATTTTAAAAGCCAGAGCCAAATAAAATACATTTAAAAGCAAGATTAACATAATACACTTCAGTTCCTCCATGTGTCACTCCAGCCCCCCCATGCCACTGTAGTAGCCCTTCATGTGTCCAGTAGCCCCTGCTCCAAACCCGAGGTGGTCCATGCTGAGGTAGCTGTAGTTCCCCTTTGCTTGCCAGTGGGTTCTCACCTAGTGTCCGGCTCCCTCAGTCCATCCATGGTCTATACCTCTGTAGAACCTTCAGCCCGCTTACCATTAGTGAGTCTCTCCACCTATGACACTGCTTCCTCTGCTGCTCTGTCTTATGGGTGTCTTCCCTGCTGCCCTTCCCAACAGCCAACAAGTTGGTGGCATGTGCCCTATACTTAATTCTTGGGTTATATTCTGGGGTCTTGAAAGCCTCCATCCTCTACTCCTGTGATGTCCATAACATGCATTTCTTCCTTCCGCTCCTCCGCCAAGTTGCTGTCACCTCCCCCCAAACCCAGTCTTTGATTCCACCCCCCAGGGTCTCTTGTTGAAGGCCCACAGAACACTCTTAGCATGCGCAGTGTCAGATTACCCTGGAGGAGTATTATGAAAATGTGAAAGACTCCAATGCAGCCGGGATCTAATTCAGAGGGACTGCGTTTATTGCTACCAGATTCAGGTGTGATTACGCCACATGGTCTGGTATCAAATGTGACAGATTTGTCAATTTACATCTAATATCCTGTCCAGCGAAGGTATGCCATACAGTGTCTCTGAGGCCTCCAAGGACTCCTGTCCATACAGTGTATCTGAGGCCTCCAAGGGCTTCTGTCCATATGATGTCTCTGAGGCCTCCAAGAGCTCCTGTCCATACAATATCTCTGAGGCCTCCAAGGGCTCCAACCATAGTGTCTCTGAGGCCTCCAAGGGCTCCTGCCCATACAGTGTCTCTGAGGCCTCCAAGGGCCCCTGTCCATACAATGTCTCTGAGGCCTCCAAGGGCTCCTGCCCATACAGTATCTCTGAGGTCTCCAAGGACTCCTGCCCATACGATGTCTCTGAGGCCTCCAAGGGCTCCTTCCCATACAGTATCTCTGAGGCCCCCAAGGGCTCCTGTCCATACAGTGTATCTGAGGCCTCCAAGGGCTCCTGTCCATACAGTGTTTCTGAGGCCTCCAATGGCTCCTGTCCATACAATGTCTCCGAGGCTTCAAAGGGCTCCTGTCCATACAATGTCACAGAGGCCTCCAATGGCTGCTGTCCATACAGTTGCTATTAGGTCTCCAAGGGCTCCTGTCCATACAGTGTCTCTGAAGCCTTCAAGGGCTCCTGTCCATATAGTGTCTCTGAGGCCTCCAAGGGCTCCTGTCCATAGAGTGTTTCTGAGGACTCCAAGGGCTCCTGTCCACAAAATGTCTCTGAGGCCTCCAATGGTTCCTGCCCATACAGTTTCTATGAGGTCTCCAAGGGCTCCTGTCCATACAGTGTCTCTGAGGCCTCCAATGGCTCCTGCCCATACAGTGGCTCTGAGGCCTCCATGGGCTCATGTCCATGTGGTGTCTCTGAGGACTCCAGTGGCTCCAGCCCATACAGTTTCTATGAGGTCTGAAAGGGCTCCTGTCCATACAGTGTCTGAAGTCTCCAAGGGCTCCTGTCCATACAGTGTTTTTGAGGCCTCCAAGGGCTCCTGTCCATACAATGTCTCTGAGGCCTCCAATGGCTCCAGTCCATACAGTTTCTAGGAGGTCTCCAAGGGCTCCTGTCCATACAGTGTCTCTGAGGCCTCCAAGGACCCCTGTCCCTACAGTGTCTATGTGGACTCCAAGAGCTCCTGTCCATACAGTGTCTCTGAGGCCTCCAAGGGCTCCTGTCCATACAGTGTCTCTGAGGCCTCCAAGGGATCCCTTCCATACAGTGTTTCTGAGGCCGCCAAGGGCTCCTGTCCATACAATGTCTCTGAGGCCTCCAATGGCTCCAGTCCATACAGTTTCTATGAGGTCTCCAAGGGCTCCTGTTTATACAGTGTCGTTGAGGCCTCCAAGGGCTCCAGTCCATACACTGTCTCTGAGGCCTCCAAGGGCTCCTGTCCGTACAGTGTCTCTGGTGCCGCCAAGGGCTCCTGTCCATACAGTGTCTTTGAGGCTCCTGTCCATACCGTTTCTATGAGGTCTCCAAGGGCTTCTCTCCATACGGTATCTCTGAGGCCTCTTTTCCATACAGTGTCTCTGAGGTCTCCAAGGGTTCCTGTCCATTCAGTGTCTCTGGGGCCTCCAAGGGCTGTTGTCCATACAGTGTCTCTGATGCCTCCAAGGGCTCCTGTCCATACAGTGTCTATGAGGCCTCCAAGGACTCCTGTCCATACAGTGGGGCAGATGTAATAACCTGGAGAAGGCATAAGGAAGTGATAAAGCAGTGATAAGTACAAGGTGATAAACACACCAGCCAATCAGCTCCTAACTGTTAATTTACATATTGGAGCTGATTGGCTGGTGCGATTATCACCTTGCATTTATCACTGGTTTATCACTTCCTTATGCCTTCTCCAGGTTAATTCATCTGCCCCAGAGTCTCTGAGGCCTCCAAGGGCTCCTGTCCATACAATGTCTCTGAGGCCTCCAAGGGCTCCTGTCCATACAATGTCTCTGAGGCCTCCAATGGCTCCTGCCCATACAGTGGCTCTGAGGCCTCCACGGGCTCCTGCCCATGTGGTGTCTCTGAGGACTCCAGTGGCTCCAGCCCATACAGTTTCTATGAGGTCTGAAAGGGCTCCTGTCCATATAGTGTTTTTGAGGCCTCCAAGGGCTCCTGTCCATACAATGTCTCTGAGGCCTCCAATGGCTCCAGTCCATACAGTTTCTATGAGGTCTCCAAAGGCTCCTGTCCATACAGTGTCTCTGAGGCCTCCAAGGACCCCTGTCTATACAGTGTCTCTGAGGCCTCCAAGGACTCCTGTCCATACAGTGGGGCAGATGTAATAACCTGGAGAAGGCATAAGGAAGTGATAAAGCAGTGATAAGTATAAGGTGATAAACACCAGCCAATCAGCTCCTAACTGTTAATTTACATATTGGAGCTGATTGGCTGGTGCGATTATCACCTTGCATTTATCACTGGTTTATCACTTCCTTATGCCTTCTCCAGGTTAATTCATCTGCCCCAGAGTCTCTGAGGCCTCCCCTCCAAGGGCTCCTGTCCACACAATGTCTCTGAGGCCTCCAAGGGCTCCTGTCCATACTATGTCTCTGAGGCCTCCAATGGCTCCTTGCCATACAGTGGCTCTGAGGCCTCCACGGGCTCCTATCCATACAATGTCTCTGAGGTCACCAAGAGCTCCTGTAATACAAACATGACTAATAATGAGTATATTTATTTACTATTTATTACCAGTTATTTATATAGCACACAGATATTCCACAGCACTGAATAGGCCATTGATATCAGTCCCTATCCCACACACTGGTTAATTTTGCCAGGAGACAATTAACCTACCAGTATATATTTGGATTGTGGGAGGAACCCGGAGTACCCTGAGGAAACCCACGCAAGTACGGGGAGAATATACAAACTCCACACAGTTAGGACCATGGCGGAATTGAACCCAAGACCTCAGTGCTGTAAGGCAGTAATGCTAACCACTACACGAGTGGTTCCCAAACTCAGTCCTCTAGGACCCCCCAACTGTTCACGTTTTCCAGGTCTCTTCATAGAACCGCAAGTGAAATAATTAGCTCCACCTGTGGATCTTTTAAAATATGTCAATGAGTACTGAATACACCTGTGCACCTGCTGGGTGACCTGGAAAACATGAACTGTTGGGGGTCTTTGAGGACTGAGTTTGGGCACCACTGCAATACACCATTCGGTCTGCCCCATCTGTAATGCTACCCATTACACCAGGCTTTCTGCCTCCTGTACAGTATGTCAGGGACCTCAGTATATATTCCTGACGCTGTCATTTATATAGCTAGACGTACCCCAATACCTCACACTGCCACCACTGATGGTAATTACTCATTGGGGCCACTGGTCCCCTAATACTATATATAACAATTGTGCAACAACACAATGACCACTCAGTTAATTGGTTGCCCCGCGCTACTAGCAGTGAATACAGTTTATAGCATACACTCTAGTGGTCTAATCTAAAAAACTGTGGGTTCTGGAGCATATCAGAAAGACTGACGCTGGGTACACACTATACAATGATCTGCCAGATCTGGCTGGTTGGAATGAATATCTGGTAATGGATGAGAGCAAATAACAATCGACCATTTGAATCCTGATAAAACAGAGGTGCTTATGAGAAGACTGCAGCATAGCCAACCAACAGGACTTACACTTGGGGGATTCAGCATAGGCAGACGCAGGCCGAGGGGGGGGGCTTCTTCTGCCAACTTACCCGTGTGTGTGTCTGAGTCCTCAATCAGTGCACTGGACCAGAGAGCAGCTGCCAGGAAGAAGAGCCTTAGTAGCCTTAGCATGAGGTGGGAGAATGTGTGCTTAGAAAGTGCAGTATTGGTTCTATTATGTTTGTGTATTTACTTATTATGGGATGTTTAACCTTTTCCTGACCACTTATTTATATTATTTAAATTATTTAAACAGTACCCAGTGTACAAAAATACCAATGTGTACCTTAATGTCCAGGCTCGGTACTAGGTTCTGCTAAGGGCAATTAGTGTAGACCACTAGATTACAAAAAAAAGAAGCTCAGTGTGTGGCGCACTCTTTTGTCATTTTTCGGTACCAGGTTCTTCTACCGCTCCCCCCCAGACTCCCACACTTGCTTCAATGTTCCGAGTGGGGGATTGTGGATGGCTTTTGGACCCCCCTCTAGAAATCCTGCGTTTGTCACTGTTCAGTGTTACAAAACACTGATGGTGTGCGGAATCCTGGTGTTGTCCTGGATGGTGACATCTGACACTTATACATCAGACATCAACCACAATCACATCCTCATTCCTTCATCTGAGGAACGTAGCCAGAATCAGCAAATGTAGAGCTCTTTCCGTCCTACTGGGAGGGGGATGCTATATAAATACCAGTATTATTATTATTATTATTATTACTGAGGAGTGCATTTATTAACAAAGTGTGTTCAATAGAAATCTGATTTTAAAAAAAAATGTAACGTTATTCCATATTACTTTATTTTTGTTATTATTATTATTAGCAGTTTCTTATATAGCGCAGCATATTCCGTTGCGCTTTACAATTAGAACAACAGTTATAGAACACAACTGGGCAAAGACAGACAGAGGTAGGAAGGCCCTGCTCGCAAGCCTACAATCTATAGGGAAGTAGGCATTGATACACAAGGATAGATGCTACCTGTTTCTTTACATCATATCCATATAATTGTAGCCCCCACATATTACTTAGCGGAGACGTTTGTATCAGCTCATTATACCCACACGGATCTGATCTGTATAGCGGGGGCTGTATCCAGTAATGAGGATCAGTACAGTGTAATTATCCATTCTCCGGGGCAGAGGCTCCTCTTAGACAAGTAATAAGTGAGAGACGGAATCTGCTGAGTCTCTCCCTCTCGTCAGGATAAGTAGTATTTAAAACATGACTAATTAATTATCCATTAGGAGCTTCCGTTACTGCTGTTACTGACATCTCCTCGCCCTGAGGCAGCGTATTTAGGATCTGACATCTGTAATACACTGAGATTTATACCCCTCCCCCCCCCACATCGCTTTCCCTATGGAGACAGACATTCCGGCTGCTGGATGGAAGGCGTTTCTTTCTATCCCTGTGTAATAAACCTGACACATGATAACATAATAACCTGACAGGTAATAACGTATCATTATATTATATCATATACAAAACGGGTACATATTATATTATATCATATATATTAAAATGGGTACTGGAAATAAGACTCTGGCAGGTTTTTAGCAAAATGCATTGTCTTTACTGGCATCAGACACTATGTATAGCATACACAGGCTTATACACAGGCTTGGGCCTGGTCACACAGGTACATAACTCAACGTCATACAGCTGCAATGACCTGCAGTCACCGTCCACCATGCTCTCCTGGCACAGCCAACGTCCCCGGTCCTTGGCACTACAAGACTCTGGCCTACTAACTGGCCTCTAGCAGGCATCAGTGCCCCGTGCAGTGGGTGTATGGGGGTTTTAAACCCCTGTCCTGCTTCTGACTTCCTGCTGGCTCTGGGTGAGCTGGAAAACCTGGAATTCTATTTGTCCACTTGGAGCTTTGCAGCCCATAAAACCCGGAGTTCCAGATTACTACTGCAGGTGCAGAATGTGCAGGTCTTGTTTTCCTCTCCCTTGGAGGGAGCTGTTCCCGAAGAAATGAGGGCAATTGAGGTGAGACACAAGCCCTCTCAGAACATTATATATTGTGTGTGTAGATAGATAGATAGATAGATAGATAGATAGATAGATAGATAGATAGATAGATAATACAGAGTTACTTATCATTTTGTTATGCATACCACAACTACTGTAAGTCACTTATTTAGATCTGCACATTCCATACATCATACTGCGCCCAGCAGATATTCACCTAGAGCTGTGTGGGATCCCTGCCAGCAATAATACATCAGCATTTCCCAGCAGTCTAATGCATTCTGTAACCCAGCCTGTGCCGCATACAGAGAACCAGTCTGCCCAGTGGGAGCACTGACGTACTATATGTGGAATACAGGTGCTCACATTACCTGCGCTCACCTGGTCCTGTCACCTGCCTGCGCTGCAGGTGAGGGCGGGTCACGTCTACACACCCAACCATACATCGCTGTATCGCTGAGCCTTCTCTCTCTTCTCCAATGTTTAACTCTTCATGGCCAGAGGAGGCTTACAGCTCAAGGACCAACAAATCACAGGTTCCCAGGGGAATAACATTGTAATCACATCATATAACGTGTGTCAAGCTGGGTACACACTAGACCAGGCATGTCCAAACTGCGGCCCTCCAGCTGTTGTGCAACTACATATCCCAGCATGCCCTGCTCAGTTTTAGCTTGCCTTAATAGCAAAACCGTGGCAGGGCATGCTGGGATATGCAGTTCCAAAGCAGTTGGAGGGCCGCAGGTTGAAGACCCATGCACTAGACAATAGTGCACACACTGCACATATATACATATATATTCTGCACAAATCTGTTTATTAGCATTACTGATATAGCGCCAGTGTTTTCTGTTGCGCTTTAGTAGGTACATTCAGAATCAGGTAATTAAATGAGTCCGCAGCTCCTCTCCTCAGCCCAGCACACTCTGCTGTACATGACCACACCTCTTGTGATTAGGCCACACCCCTTGAAAAGTACCCGAGAACAGCCAGGCTCTCGACTGCCCTGGGTGTCCATGCAGGGCCGGCTCCAGGCCTACTAGCACCCTGAGCGAAAACGTGTAAAAGTGTGTGTCCCCCCCCTCTCTTGGAAAGTGGGCGTGGCCTCATAACTTCATATTATTAGACTATAAATAAATATGTTTTCACACCCCCTCTACGCACACAGGCCCTCATTCCGAGTTGTTCGCTCGCAAGGCGAATGTAGCAGAGTTACACACGCTAAGCCGCCGCCTACTGGGAGTGAATCTTAGCTTCTTAAAATTGCGACCGACGTACGCGCAATATTGCGATTACAAACGAGTTAGCAGTTTCTGAGTAGCTTCAGACTTACTCTGCCTGTGCGATCAGTTCAGTGCTTTTCGTTCCTGGCTGACGTCATAAACACACCCAGCGTTCGCCCAGGCACTCCCACCGTTTCTCCGGCCACTCCTGCGTTTTTTCCGGAAACGGTAGCGTTTCCAGCCACACGCCCCTAAAACGCCGTGCATCCGCCCAGTAACACCCATTTCCTGTCAATCACAATGCGAACGTCGGAGCGATGAAAATGCCGTGAGTAAACTTACTTTCATCATAGTAAAGTTACTTGGCGCAGTCGCAGTGCGAACATTGCGCATGCGCACTAAGAGAATTCTCACTGCGATGCGATGAAAATCTCCGAGCGAACAACTCGGAATGAGGGCCACAATTAGCAGCATTACACATAACAGCAACAGTAGTGTTCCTTACACACAATGTCTTCAGTATAGTGTCAGATACACATAATGTCTCCAGTATAGTGCCAGATACACAGAATGTCTACAGTATAGTGCCAGATACACACAATGTCTCCAGTATAGTGCCAGATACACATAATGTCTCAATAGTATATACACATAATGGCAATGGCTCCAGTATAGTGCCAGATACACATAATGGCTCCAGTATAGTGTCAGATACACATAATGTCTGCAGTAAGTGCCAGATATACATAATGTCTCCAGCATAGTGACAGATACACATAATGTCTCCAGTATAGTGCCAGATACACATAATGTCTCCAGTATAGTGACAGATACACATAATGTCTCCAGTATAGTGCCAGATACACATAATGTCTCCAGTATAGTGCCAGATACACACAATGTCTCCAGTATAGTGCCAGATACACATAATGTCTCCAGTATAGTGCCAGATACACATAATGTCTCCAGTATAGTGTCAGATTACACATAATGTCTCCAGTATAGTGCCAGATACACATAATGTCTCCAGTATAGTGTCAGATACACACAATGTCTCCAGTATAGTGCCAGATACACATAATGTCTCCAGTATAGTGTCAGATACACACAGTGTCTCCAGTGACTCCTGAGAAGCTGATAGCTAACATCAGCGAAACGCGTAGAGACGATATTGCTGGACAGATTTCACTACTTATCCCCTGCTAATTGGAGAAATTTCTACCTTTGATTGACCCGGACGGCACGAATTGGTCTCTCCACTTTGGACCCAACCTGCTATGGTGAGATTGAGAAATAAATCCCTACCTGCATGAAAAAAGCTTGCACATTGTGCTTAAAAGAGGGACTTTCAAAAGCTGTCACTCACCAAACATCTATACTGTGGACCATAATTTGGAGAGAATCCTAGCCTGGGGTACTATTTAATTCTCCTAGGGGATAAGTGATTGTCGTTGACCCATGAACTGAACGTTTTAAGCTGATGACTTATGAATTGAGTCTATTTTAGTCAAATACAGATGTCACAAATTCTATGTTTTTAATAAATATTTAATAAATATTTTAATAAATTGTTATATTAATTCAATATAAAACCTACCGTCCTTTTTGATTTGTATCTAATTATGTTATCTTGATTTTATGAGAGATTAGAGGGAATAACCCATTGGTACAACATAGCGCAGGTGTTTTTTCTTTTCTGTTTTGTGACTTTATTGGGGATTACCACCCCCTACACCAGCTGCTACTGACAGCGCACCCCATCCATATTTCTCCTTACTTGTCTCCAGTATAGTGCCAGATACACATAATGTCTCCAGTATAGTGCCAGATACTGTTATGCACACCAGTGCCTGCAGGAAAGTACTGGTGTCAGAACTGTTATGCACTCCAGTGCCTGCAGGAATGTACTGGTGTTTGAACTGTTATGCAAAACAAATGGACTCACAGACAGACTGGGGAATATGACATAACGTGATAGGGTAACAAAATACACACAAAGTGAACAGAGAAGCCCAGAGGCTAAGGAACTGGGTATCTCCCTTGTATTAGAAATGCTCAGATGGGAAAAAGCAAGATGTTGTGTTTTAATACGTAGAGGTTTTTTCATAATCAAAAACTCTGCGACCAAGAAGAAGTGAACCCACCGAGAGTTCAAGAAGAAACAAACACACCAAAGGAAATTTTTAAGAAGAGTCCACCTTCTACCCGAAATATTTAAAAGGAAGTTTAGTGGACAGCTTTCACAAATCAGTTCTAGAAGACTTGGAGAAATTAGACAAAGTAAAAACAAAGAGGTGGAATCTATCAAGAAAGGAACGTACAGCCCTAAAGACCCTACAGAAAGATGAAAGCATAGTCATAAAACCATGTGATAAGGGAGGAGGGGTGGCAATACTGAACAAGGAGGACTATGTAAAGGAGATCCACCGTCAACTAAATGATGGGAACACATACGCAAAGTTAAGAAGTGACCCCATCAACAGAATAAAAAATGGCCTGAATCAACTCTGAAGACATACTTAAATAATAAAACAATTTCTGAGAAAGAATTTGAATACATAAATGTCACAGATCCAGCTATACCGACCATATACGTGCTACCCAAAGTGCATAAGAACCCTGAAAAACCTCCGGGTAGACCGATCATCGCGGGAATAGGAAGTTTAACAGCAAATCTGTCGGAATTCATCGATGCTCACCTGCAACCCTTAGTATCCAAAACAGATTTTCATCTTAAAGATACGACTGATGTATTACAGAAGATCAACGTACACGAATGGCTTCCGAATACCTGGATGGCAACAGCTGACGTAGAAGCACTATATACCAACATACCACATGAAAAAGGACTGGAAGCTGTGAAATATTACCTTGACAAAACGGAATATCCAGAAAATAAAAAAGAATTTCTATTGGAAGGGATTAACTTCATACTCAAAACAACTACTTCTATTTCGATGGAACATATTACAATCAATCAGTCGGGACCGCGATGGGTACGAAATTCGCACCAAGTTTTGCAAACTTGTCATGTCGTATTGGGAAGAAAAAACATAAAGTCAAGCCATGAATTCGGAAGGAACTCACCTTTTGGTATCGCTATATCGATGATATAATTTTCTTCTGGAAAGGCAACAAAAATACCTTGATAGTTTCTCGGAACATCTAAACCAAAATGATCTGAACATTAAATTGAGTATCACAACCAGCCAAACAGAAATTAACTTTCTAGATTTAACATTATACACGGAAGAAGGAAGATTGGAAACAAAATGTTTCAAAAAAACCGACAGATGCAAACAACTATATCGATATGACAAGCCAACACCATGTCAACTGGCTGACCAGTGTCCCAAAAAGCCAATTCTTGAGACTAAGGCGGAATTGTAGCGACAAGAAAGTATGTGAGGAACAAATTGAGAACATGAAGAAAGGTTTTCTGGACAAAGGATATGAAGAAAAAAACTTATAAAAATTAAAGAATGAAGTTCTCCAAAAAGACCGCAAAGATCTTCTAGTAAATTCTAAGAAAGAAAGAAAAGAAAAATAGAAGATAATCAAACCCAGTTTGCATTCATCACCCAGTATAATCACCACACAAAAAATGGAAACCATTGTACGAAGACACTGGCATCTTTTATTGAAAGATCCGGTCCTCAAAGAAGCTCTACCACAAGCACCCAAATTCATCTATAGGAAAGCACCAAACCTCAAGATAAACTCACCAGAAGTGCCTTACCATACCACGACAACCACCCTATAAGAAACAAAGGTTTCTTCAGATGCGGGGCATGTCAAGCATGTCGAGAGATTAAATCAGAGCAATCCAAATTTTAAGATTTTACAGTAAAGAACAACAAATACAAGTTACAACAATTCATGACGTTG
This sequence comes from Pseudophryne corroboree, assembly GCF_028390025.1. Taxonomy (NCBI): domain Eukaryota; kingdom Metazoa; phylum Chordata; class Amphibia; order Anura; family Myobatrachidae; genus Pseudophryne; species Pseudophryne corroboree. The sequence goes on from NW_026967602.1 coordinate 148,075, forward strand.
TCATACTACCAATTGTAGTATATATGATTGAATGTAGCTGCAATCTTATTTACATTGGCAGGACCAGCAGAGCCTTAAAAACCAGACTTGGTGAGCATCTCCGGAACATTAAAAAAGGACTAACTACACACTCATTATCAAATCACTTTAAAGAAAAACACAACTGTTCAAACCAAAAACATCATCCGTTTCCTAGCAATTGAAAATGTAAAAAATAACTGGAGATACAGAGATGAAGCAACCCGGCTGGCCAAAAGCGAAAATGAAATGGATACACAAAACCAAAAGCCTTATTCCACATGGACTCAATGCAGATTTGAAATAAAATGGTTCCTCCAGTAATATTCCTCTCTTTTTCAATTTTCAATTTTCATCACCCTCACCTCTGTCCATGTATAGGCACTATCCATTTATATATATATACAATGCGTGCACATCACATCTATTTTCGTCACTTTATAATAATAAGAAATTATCTAAATATTATACATATATTGGGTATGACACCCATTTTGATAAATATTTGTCTTGATTCTAATTTGATTTTATTCTAAATTAACAATTGGGACATTGTGGCCCACCATCTAAACGAAACTATCAACGAATGAATGAGTCATTGGAAATATTGTCACGTTTAAGAACGCAATTTGAACTTACATCCAATATAGATCCAAATGACTTTCCATATACAAAGTATTATGATTTCAACAGGATGCTATGGCAGTCTGACGATTAAAAACTGTACATATAACCCTTTGAAACTGCCATATTTTATTTTTCAATTTTATTTTTCAATTTCATGTTTATTACGGTCCTGCCCACAACGTCCGAAGAAGATTGGTGCATTATTTACTGGGATACAGGCATGACCTCTGAACTGGAAATATGTACCACCCACTAGCATCAATAACAGGGACGCTGTGCTCCATTACGTGCTTATTACGGAAGTGCGTCACCGGAAGTATCGATGCGGTTCAACATGCGTTCCACCGCACGGAAGCTAATACGGAACCCTCCATAGAAAGAGAGTAGAAGTCTAAGTTGACTGACAAGTAAAGGAGGACTTAGTGTTACCCTCTAACACTGATTTAAAACCAAGTAGAAAAACTAATAGATGTATTAACCTCACGACCGCAACCGGAAGTCTCGGAAACGTCACTTCCGGTGATCAGGACACGGCTTCTATTATATATAACCAGATGAAATTTAAAGTTTTGAACAAGCTATACAAGAGAGAATTAAGTTATATGTCAAGTAGATGAGACCTGTTTAGTGAAAATAAGCATTTATGATACATGCTCAGATATGACCCCTGACCCGGAAGTAAATGTAATTAATGGTATAAATAGGATACCTGCACACTCCACACTCACTGCCTGATGAAGGGTTGATCCCGAAACGCGTAGCAGCAGGAGCCTGGAGATTTGGATGAACTACAGAAAAGGGGAAAGGCTGACCAGACGTATGTGACGTGGACGAGGGAACCAGGTTCCGGAGCCAGTTACCCTAAGGTTACATCTAAAACGCCCACTATACACTTCCTTCTGGTAATCCTCCATCCTTATAACTCCCACTTGGGAATCATTTTTAGAAAAGGATCACCAATTTTTTAAGTGTATGTTACTAATTTTTATGTTATATTTTTAATTGGATGTTATTATAATAAATCTTCCTTATTCAAATATACTACACTATATGCTCATTTATCTGCTCTTTTCTATATGGAATTCCTCTGAGGATCCCAATTTACATATATGAAGTATTAAGGGAAGTATGTTTTTTATTCTCACGTTATAAGCATTCTATTTGCCACGTCTTAGATCTCTGAAAGCGCACCCTATTGCACTAATTCCATAAATACTCACATTGATACCTTGGTAATAGGGATTACCTTTTGGTGCAAAGGGGGTAGCTGCTTTACACTGAAGTTGGCGCCATATTAGCTCTCTTTACCTTCTATACAACATATAAATAAATATGTTTTCACACCCCCTCTACGCACACAATTAGCAGCATTACACATAACAGCAACAGTAGTGTTCCTTACACACAATGTCTTCAGTATAGTGTCAGATACACATAATGTCTCCAGTATAGTGCCAGATACACAGAATGTCTACAGTATAGTGCCAGATACACATGTCTCCAGTATAGTGCCAGATACACAGAATGTCTACAGTATAGTGCCAGATACACACAATGTCTCCAGTATAGTGCCAGATACACATAATGTCTCCAGTATAGTGCCAGATACACATAATGTCTCCAGTATAGTGTCAGATACACATAATGTCTCCAGTATAGTGCCAGATACACATAATGTCTCCAGTATAGTGTCAGATACACACAATGTCTCCAGTATAGTGCCAGATACACATAATGTCTCCAGTATAGTGCCAGATACACATAATCTCTCCAGCATAGTGCCAGATACACATAATGTCTCCAGTATAGTGCCAGATACACATAATGTCTCCAGTATAGTGTCAGATACACACAATGTCTCCAGTATAGTGTCAGATACACATAATGTCTCCAGTATAGTGTCAGATATACACAGTGTCTCCAGTATAGTGCCAGATACACATAATGTCTCCAGTATAGTGCCAGATACTGTTATGCACACCAGTGCCTGCAGGAAAGTACTGGTGTCAGAACTGTTATGCACTCCAGTGCCTGCAGGAATGTACTGGTGTTTGAACTGTTATGCAAAACAAATGGACTCACAGACAGACTGGGGAATATGACATAACGTACACAGAAGGTGATAGGGTAACAAAATACACACAAAGTGAACAGAGAAGCCCAGAGGCTAAGGAACTGGGTATCTCCCTTGTATTAGAAATGCTCAGATGGGAAAAGCAAGATTTTGTGTTTTAATACGTAGAGAACCCGAAATGCTGTTGCTAAGGGCAACAGCAAAACCCTAAAGGGTTACCAACGGGTGTGGCAGTAAACTCCTTGGTCAGAGATGGAATGATAGACACAAGGAGAGTCTCCACAATCCTGATTCTCACTTGCAGTGCACAGGTTTTAGCTTACTGCCACTAAACTGACCCCTGACACCTAGCACAGTGAGACAGGATTAGACAGGCAAGTCTTAGAATACAGCCGCAAACTTGCTAAGTTCACAGAGTAGTAACAGAACCCCAGCAAGCTAAACGACTGACTCCAGTCTTACTGCTAGGTCTGGATTGGCAGAGTGTAATACCAAATCCCCAGGCCTATTTGCAGTAAGCAACAAACAAATACAAAGCTACACAGTACTGGCTAACTTTCAGGAACTGACTAACCAACAAAGATTCAGCAGCATCTGCTTACCCTGAGAAGAGGCCTTATAAAGCAGGTGCTGTCCACGCCCCACTCAGACCTCACAGACTGTGAGCACAAAAACCAGCACCGGATCCCCTGCCGTGCACAGAGCCTATAACCACTGCACAGCAAAAGATCCGAACCGGAGTATCATCTGCGCTCAGGTTACTCCGCTAGCACTTGTCTCCCGGTTGCCATGACGACGTGGCAGCACAGGGCAGGAGACCCTAACAGATACACATAATGTCTCCAGTATAGTGCCAGATACACATGTCTCCAGTATAGTGTCAGATACACACAATGTCTCCAGTATAGTGCCAGATACACATAATGTCTCCAGTATAGTGCCAGATACACATGTCTCCAGTATAGTGTCAGATACACACAATGGGGTATATTTACTAAGCTCCCGATTTTGACCGAGATTGCGTTTTTTCTTCAAAGTGTCATCTCGGTCAATCTCGGTCATTTACTAAACACTAATCACGGCAGTGATGAGGGCATTCGTAATTTTTTGCTAGTTCAGGTAAAAAATTACGAATGAATACACCATCGGTCAAATTACGCCTGTTTAGATACGAATCTCGGTCATTTACTAAGCAAAAAAACACAAAACACTGCCGTGAAAAATTACAATTCGCAAAAAAGTCCTAAAAAAAAACAGACCTGCTTTTTTTATTCGTGATTTGAGATGCATGCAGGGATCCATGAGATCCGTGCATGTATATCAATGGGAAGGGGTGGGAAAGTGTTTTTTGTTGTTAAAAAAAATTGCGTGGGGTCCCCCCTCCTAAGCATAACCAGCCTCGGGCTCTTTGAGCCGATCCTGGTTGCAGAAATATGGGGAAAAAAATGACAGGGGTTCCCCCATATTTAAGCAACCAGCATCGGGCTCTGCGCCTGGTCCTGGTCCCAAAAATACGGGGGACAAAAAGAGTAGGGGTCCCCCGTATTTTTAAAACCAGCACCGGGCTCCACTAGCTGGACAGATAATGCCACAGCCGGGGGTCACTTTTATATAGCGCCCTGCGGCCGTGGCATCAAAAATCCAACTAGTCACCCCTGGCCGGGGTACCCTGGGGGAGTGGGGACCCCTTCAATCAAGGGGTCCCCCCCCCCAGCCACCCAAGGGCCAGGGGTGAAGCCCGAGGCTGTCCCCCCCCATCCAATGGGCTGCGGATGGGAGGGCTGATAGCCTTTGTTGTAAAATAAAAGATATTGTTTTTAGTAGCAGTACTACAAGTCCCAGCAAGCCTCCCCCGCATGCTGGTACTTGGAGAACCACAAGTACCAGCATGCGGCGGTAAAACGGGCCCGCTGGTACCTGTAGTACTACCACTAAAAAAATACCCAAAAAAACACAAGACACACACACCGTGAAAGTATAATTTTATTACATACATACACACATACATACATACTTACCTTATGTTCCCACGCAGGTCGGTCCTCTTCTCCAGTAGAATCCAAGGGGTACCTGTTGAAGAAATTCTACTCACCAGATCCAGTGGTCCAGGCTCCTCGGGAAATCCAGGGATAATCCACGTACTTGAATAAAACAAAAAAACGGTTGCCCGACCACGAACTGAAAGGTGACCCATGTTTGCAAATGGGTCACCTTTCCACGAATGCCAGAAACCCACTTTGCCTTTTGGCTAAGTGGGTTTCTTCAGCCAATCAGGGAGTGCCACGTTGTAGCACTCTCCTGATCAGCTGTGTGCTCTTGTCCTCACTGACAGGCAGCACACGGCAGTGTTACAATGTAGCGCCTATGCGCTCCATTGTAACCAATGGTGGGAACTTTCTGCCCTGCGGTTGACCTAAAGTGACGTCACCGCTGAGCAGAAAGTTCCCATCATTGGTTACAATGTAGCGCATAGGCGCTACATTGTAACACTGCCGTGTGCTGCCTGTCAGTGAGGACAAGAGCACACAGCTGATCAGGAGAGTGCTACAACGTGGCACTCCCTGATTGGCTGAAGAAACCCACTTAGCCAAAAGGCAAAGTGGGTTTCTGGCATTCGTGGAAAGGTGACCCATGTGCAAACATGGGTCACCTTTCAGTTCGTGGTCGGGCAACCGTTTTTTTGTTTTATTCAAGTACGTGGATTATCCCTGGAATTGCCGAGGAGCCTGGACCACTGGATCTGGTGAGTAGAATTTCTTCAACAGGTACCCCTTGGATTCTACTGGAGAAGAGGACCGACCTGCGTGGGAACATAAGGTAAGTATGTATGTATGTGTGTATGTATGTAATAAAATTATACTTTCACGGTGTGTGTGTCTTGTGTTTTTTTGGGTATTTTTTTAGTGGTAGTACTACAGGTACCAGCGGGCCCGTTTTTCCGCCGCATGCTGGTACTTGTGGTTCTCCAAGTACAAGCATGCGGGGGAGGCTTGCTGGGACTTGTAGTACTGCTACTAAAAACAATATCTTTTATTTTACAACAAAGGCTATCAGCCCTCCCATCCGCAGCCCATTGGATGGGGGGGGACAGCCTCGGGCTTCACCCCTGGCCCTTGGGTGGCTGGGGGGGGGACCCCTTGATTGAAGGGGTCCCCACTCCCCCAGGGTACCCCGGCCAGGGGTGACTAGTTGGATTTTTGATGCCACGGCCGCAGGGCGCTATATAAAAGTGACCCCCGGCTGTGGCATTATCTGTCCAGCTAGTGGAGCCCGGTGCTGGTTTTAAAAATACGGGGGACCCCTACTCTTTTTGTCCCCCGTATTTTTGGGACCAGGACCAGGCGCAGAGCCCGATGCTGGTTGCTTAAATATGGGGGAACCCCTGTCATTTTTTTCCCCATATTTCTGCAACCAGGATCGGCTCAAAGAGCCCGAGGCTGGTTATGCTTAGGAGGGGGGACCCCACGCAATTTTTTTAAGGATTTTACTTTGTTTAATTAAAAAAAAAAAAAAAATACGAACCCCAGCACGGATCACACAGATCCGGCCGAGATTGATTGTAAAAAAAAACGGCAGTGTTTTGCTAATCACTGCCGTCAAATTAGGTAAAAAAACACGAATGACATCGACATCGGAAGCAAAGAAAAAATAAGAATTTACTTACCGATAATTCTATTTCTCGGAGTCCGTAGTGGATGCTGGGGTTCCTGAAAGGACCATGGGGAATAGCGGCTCCGCAGGAGACAGGGCACAAAAAAGTAAAGCTTTACTAGGTCAGGTGGTGTGCACTGGCTCCTCCCCCTATGACCCTCCTCCAGACTCCAGTTAGGTACTGTGCCCGGACGAGCATACACAATAAGGGAGGCATTTTGAATCCCGGGTAAGACTCATACCAGCCACACCAATCACACCGTACAACTTGTGATCTAAACCCAGTTAACAGTATGACAACAGAAAGGGCCTCTTAAGATGGCTCCTTAACAATAACCCGAATTAGTTAACAATAACTATGTACAAGTATTGCAGATAATCCGCACTTGGGATGGGCGCCCAGCATCCACTACGGACTCCGAGAAATAGAATTATCGGTAAGTAAATTCTTATTTTCTCTATCGTCCTAAGTGGATGCTGGGGTTCCTGAAAGGACCATGGGGATTATACCAAAGCTCCCAAACGGGCGGGAGAGTGCGGATGACTCTGCAGCACCGAATGAGAGAACTCCAGGTCCTCCTTTGCCAGGGTATCAAATTTGTAAAATTTTACAAACGTGTTCTCCCCCGACCACGTAGCTGCTCGGCAGAGTTGTAATGCCGAGACCCCTCGGGCAGCCGCCCAAGATGAGCCCACCTTCCTTGTGGAGTGGGCTTTTACAGTTTTAGGCTGTGGCAGGTCTGCCACAGAATGTGCAAGTTGAATTGTGTTACAAATCCAACGAGCAATCGACTGCTTAGAAGCAGGTGCGCCCAACTTGTTGGGTGCATACAATATAAACAGCGAGTCAGATTTTCTGACTCCAGCCGTCCTTGCAATGTATATTTTTAAGGCTCTGACAACGTCCAACAACTTGGAGTCCTCCAAGTCGCTAGTGGCCGCAGGCACCACAATAGGTTGGTTCAGATGAAATGCTGATACCACTTTAGGGAGAAAATGCGGACGAGTCCGCAGTTCTGCCCTATCCGAATGGAAGATTAGATAAGGACTTTTATAAGATAAAGCCGCCAATTCAGATACTCTCCTGGCAGAGGCCAGGGCTAGTAACATAGTCACTTTCAATGTGAGATATTTCAAATCCACCTTTTTCAATGGTTCAAACCAATGGGATTTGAGGAAATCTAAAACTACATTTAGATCCCACGGTGCCACCGGAGACACCACAGGAGGCTGTATATGCAGTACTCCCTTGACAAAAGTCTGGACCTCAGGGACAGAGGCCAATTCTTTTTGGAAGAATATTGACAGGGCCGAAATTTGAACCTTAATGGATCCCAATTTGAGACCCATAGATAATCCTGATTGCAGGAAATGTAGGAAACGACCCAGTTGGAATTCCTCCGTCGGAACCCTCCGATCCTCGCACCACGCTACATATTTTCGCCAAATGCGGTGATAATGTTTCACGGTGACTTCCTTCCGTGCCTTAATCAAGGTAGGAATGACTTCTTCTGGAATGCCTTTCCCTTTTAGGATCTGGCGTTCAACCGCCATGCCGTCAAACGCAGCCGCGGTAAGTCTTGAAAAAGACAGGGCCCCTGCTGTAGCAGGTCCCTTCTCAGAGGTAGAGGCCACGGTTCGTCCGTGAGCATCTCTTGAAGTTCCGGATACCAAGTCCTTCTCGGCCAATCCGGAACCACTAGTATTGTTCTTACTCTTCTTTGCCGTATGATCTTCAATACCTTTGGTATGAGCGGCAGAGGAGGAAACACATACACTGACTGGTACACCCAAGGAGTTACCAGTGCGTCCACAGCTATTGCCTGTGGATCTCTTGACCTGGCGCAATATTTGTCCAGTTTCTTGTTGAGGCGAGACGCCATCATGTCTACAATTGGTCTTTCCCAACGGTCTATTAACATGTTGAAGACTTCTGGATGTAGACCCCACTCTCCCGGATGAAGATCGTGTCTGCTGAGGAAGTCTGCTTCCCAGTTGTCCACGCCCGGGATGAACACTGCTGACAGTGCTATCACGTGATTCTCCGCCCAGCGAAGAATCTTGGCAGCTTCTGCCATTGCACTCCTGCTTCTTGTGCCGCCCTGCCTGTTTACATGGGCGACCGCCGTGATGTTGTCCGACTGAATCAACACCGGCTTTCCTTGCAGGAGAAGTTCCGCCTGGCTTAGAGCATTGTAGATTGCTCTTAGTTCCAGAATGTTTATGTGAAGAGACTTTTCCAGACTCGTCCATACTCCCTGGAAGTTTCTTCCTTGTGTGACTGCTCCCCAGCCTCTCAGGCTGGCGTCCGTGGTCACCAGGATCCAATCCTGAATGCCGAATCTGCGGCCTTCTAATAGGTGAGCCTTCTGCAACCACCACAGAAGTGACACCCTTGTCTTTGGTGACAGGGTTATTCGCAGGTGCATCTGCAGATGCGACCCTGACCATTTGTCCAACAGATCCCTTTGGAATATTCTTGCATGGAATCTGCCGAATGGAATTGCTTCGTAAGAAGCCACCATTTTTCCCAGGACTCTTGTGCATTGATGTACTGACACTTTTCCTGGTTTTAGGAGGTTCCTGACCAGATCGGATAACTCCTTGGCTTTTTCCTCTGGAAGGAAAACCTTTTTCTGAACCGTGTCCAGAATCATTCCTAGGAACAGCAGACGAGTTGTCGGGATTAAATGGGATTTTGGAATATTCAGAATCCACCCGTGTTGTCTTAGCACCTCTTGAGATAGTGCTAAAGCTGTCTCCAGCTGTTCTCTGGACCTTGCCCTTATTAGGAGATCGTCCAAGTATGGGATAACTAATACGCCTTTTCTTCGAAGAAGAATCATCATCTCGGCCATTACCTTGGTAAAGACCCGAGGCGCCGTGGACAATCCGAACGGCAGCGTCTGAAACTGATAGTGACAGTTTTGAACAATGAACCTGAGGTACCCCTGGTGTGCGGGGTAAATCGGAACGTGTAGATACGCATCCTTGATGTCCAAGGATACCATAAAGTCCCCTTCTTCCAGGTTCGCTATCACTGCTCTGAGTGACTCCATCTTGAACTTGAACTTTTTTATGTAGAGGTTCAAGGACTTCAGATTTAGAATAGGCCTTACCGAGCCATCCGGCTTCGGTACCACAAATAGAGTGGAATAATACCCCTTTCCTTGTTGTAATAGGGGTACTTTGACTATCACCTGCTGAGCGTACAGCTTGTGAATGGCTTCCAACACCCTCTCCCTTTCGGAAGAGACGGTTGGTAAGGCAGACTTCAGGAAACGATGAGGAGGATCCGTCTCTAATTCCAACCTGTACCCCTGAGATATTATCTGCAGGATCCAGGGGTCTACCTGCGAGTGAGCCCACTGCGCGCTGTAATTTTTGAGACGGCCCCCCACTGTCCCCGAGTCCGCTTGAGAGGCCCCAGCGTCATGCTGAGGTTTTTGCAGGAGCCGGGGAGGGCTTCTGTTCCTGGGAAGGAGCTGCCTGTTGGTGTCTCTTCCCTCTTCCTCTGCCTCGTGGCAGGTACGACAAGCCCTTTGCTCTCTTATTTTTGTAGGAGCGAAAAGGCTGCGGTTGAAAGGTCGGTGCCTTTCTCTGTTGGGGAGTGACTTGAGGTAAAAAAGTGGATTTCCCGGCAGTAGCCGTGGCCACCAAGTCTGATAGACCAACTCCAAATAACTCCTCCCCTTTATACGGCAAAACCTCCATGTGACGTTTTGAATCCGCATCGCCTGTCCACTGTCGTGTCCATAAGGCTCTTCTGGCTGAAATGGACATAGCACTCACCCGAGATGCCAGTGTGCAAATATCCCTCTGTGCATCACGCATATAGATAAATGCATCCTTTATTTGTTCTAACGACAGTAAAACATTGTCCCTATCTAGGGTATCAATATTTTCAATCAGGGATTCTGACCAAACTACTCCAGCACTGCACATCCAGGCAGTTGCTATAGCTGGTCGTAGTATAACACCTGCATGTGTGTATATATTCTTTTGAATAACTTCCATCTTTCTATCTGATGGATCCTTAAGTGCGGCCGTCTCAGGAGAGGGTAACGCCACTTGTTTGGATAAGCGTGTGAGCGCCTTGTCCACCTTAGGGGGTGTTTCCCAGCGCGCCCTAACCTCTGGCGGGAAAGGGTATAATGCCAATAACTTTTTTGAAATTATCAACTTTTTATCAGGAGCAACCCACGCTTCATCACACACGTCATTTAATTCTTCTGATTCAGGAAAAACTGTTTGTAGTTTTTTCACACCATACATAATACCCTGTTTTACGGTATCTGTAGTATCAGCTAAATGTAACGTCTCCTTCATTGCCAAAATCATATAACGTGTGGCCCTACTGGAAAATACGTTTGAATTTCTACCGTCGTCACTGGAATCAGTGCCCGTGTCTGGGTCTGTGTCGACCGACTGAGGCAAAGGGCGTTTTACAGCCCCTGACGGTGTTTGAGGCGCCTGGACAGGCATTAATTGATTGTCCGGCCGCCTCATGTCCTCAACTGACTGTTTAAGGGAAGATAAACCATCATGTAATTCCACAAATAAAGGCATCCATTCTGGTGTCGACCCCCTGGGGGGTGACATCTGCATATTTGGCAATTGCTCCGCCTCCACACCAATATCGTCCTCATACATGTCGACACCACGTACCGACACACACCGCAAACTCACAGGGAATGCTCTAATGAAGACAGGACCCACTAGCCCTTTTGGGGAGACAGAGGGAGAGTCTGCCAGCACACACCACAAAGCGCTATATATACAAGGGATATCCTTATATTAAGTGCTCCCTTATAGCTGCTTTAATATATATATATATAGCCATTAATGTGCCCCCCCTCTCTGTTTTACCCTGTTTCTGTAGTGCAGTGCAGGGGAGAGACCTGGGAGCCGTTCTGACCAGCGGAGCTGTGACAGAAAATGGCGCCGTGTGCTGAGGAGATAGGCCCCGCCCCTTTTTCGGCGGGTTCTTCTCCCGCTATTTTTCCAGTCAGGCAGGGGTTAAATATCTCCATATAGCCCCTATGGGCTATATGTGAGGTATTTTTAGCCTTGTATAAGGTTTATATTTGCCTCTCAGAGCGCCCCCCCCCAGCGCTCTGCACCCTCAGTGACTGCCCAGTGAAGTGTGCTGAGAGGAAAATGGCGCACAGCTGCAGTGCTGTGCGCTACCTTATGAAGACTGAGGAGTCTTCAGCCGCCGGTTTCCGGACCTCTTCACGCTTCAGCATCTGCAAGGGGGTCGGCGGCGCGGCTCCGGGACCGGACTCCACGGCTGGGCCTGTGTTCGATCCCTCTGGAGCTAATGGTGTCCAGTAGCCAAGCAGCAAATCCACTCTGCATGCAGGTGAGTTTACTACTTTCCCCCTAAGTCCCTCGTTGCAGTGATCCTGTTGCCAGCAGGACTCACTGTAAAGAAAAAAACCTAAACTAAACTTTCTCTAAGCAGCTCTTTAGGAGAGCCACCTAGATTGCACCCTTCTCGTTCGGGCACAAAATCTAACTGGAGTCTGGAGGAGGGTCATAGGGGGAGGAGCCAGTGCACACCACCTGACCTAGTAAAGCTTTACTTTTTTGTGCCCTGTCTCCTGCGGAGCCGCTATTCCCCATGGTCCTTTCAGGAACCCCAGCATCCACTTAGGACGATAGAGAAATACGAATACGACAGCTTAGTAAATTAGTCGTAATCAATTCAAAAAGTTGCAGTTTTACACTGTCGATGTCATTCGTGATTGAACTTTGACCTATTTTCGGAAATTACGAATCTTAGTAAATAAACCCCAATGTCTCCAGTATAGTGTCAGATACACATAATGTCTCCAGTATAGTGTCAGATACACATAATGTCTCCAGTATAGTGTCAGATACACACAATGTCTCAAGTATAGTGCCAGATACACAATGTGCAGTGCCAGATAGACATGATATGCCCCCCAGCAGTGCCAGTTACACACAATATGCCCCCAAGCAGTGCCAGCTACACATGATAGTGTTCACTTTTTAGGGCAGTGAGGGCACATTTTTAAGTTAAGAGGGTAAAATGATGTACATACTGTAATGCTTGGTGCTCATCTACCTACACGGTAAAGCAGGGGCAGTGCGCGGCAAAGGCGCGCAGCAAAAATTTAGGGGCGTTGCTTTGTGGGGAAGGTGCGTGGCCACATAATAGTGGCAATTCGCATTACACCCCTCAGTAGTGCAGCTAATACACACTGCACCAGGTAGAACCTCCTAGACACTTTGCGCCAGGCAGAGCATGTTAGACACTTTGCGCCAGGCAGAGCGCGTTAGACACTTTGCGCTAGGCAGAGCACGTTAGACATTTTGCGTCAGGCAGAGCACGTTAGACACTTTGCTCTAGGCAGAGCACGTTAGACATTTTGCGTCAGGCAGAGCACGTTAGACACTTTGCGCCAGGCAGAGCACGTTAGACACTTTGTGCCAGGCAGAGCACGTTAGACACTTTGCGCCAGGCATAGCACGTTAGACACTTTGTGTCAGGCATAGCACGTTAGACACTTTGCGCTAGGCAGAGCGCGTTAGACACTTTGCGCCAGGCAGAGCGCGTTAGGCAGAGCACGTTAGACACTTTGCGCCAGGCAGAGCGTGTTAGACACTTTGTGCCAGGCAGGGCACGTTAGACACTTTGTGCCAGGCAGAGCACATTAGACACTTTGTGCCAGGCATAGCACGTTAGACACTTTGCGCTAGGCAGAGCACGTTAGACATTTTGCGTCAGGCAGAGCACGTTAGACACTTTGCGCTAGGCAGAGCACGTTAGACATTTTGCGTCAGGCAGAGCACGTTAGACACTTTGCGCCAGGCAGAGCACGTTAGACACTTTGTGCCAGGCAGAGCACGTTAGACACTTTGTGCCAGGCAGAGCACGTTAGACACTTTGTGTCAGGCAGAGCACGTTAGACACTTTGTGCCAGGCATAGCACGTTAGACACTTTGCGCTAGGCAGAGCACGTTAGACATTTTGCGTCAGGCAGAGCACGTTAGACACTTTGCGCTAGGCAGAGCACGTTAGACATTTTGCGTCAGGCAGAGCACGTTAGACACTTTGCGCCAGGCAGAGCACGTTAGACACTTTGTGCCAGGCAGAGCACGTTAGACACTTTGTGCCAGGCAGAGCACGTTAGACACTTTGTGTCAGGCAGAGCACGTTAGACACTTTGTGCCAGGCAGAGCACGTTAGACATTTTGCATCAGGCAGAGCACGTTAGACACTTTGCGCTAGGCAGAGCACGTTAGACACTTTGTGCCAGGCAGAGCACGTTAGACACTTTGTGCCAGGCAGAGCACGTTAGACACTTTGCGCCAGGCAGAGCACGTTAGACACTTTGTGCCAGGCATAGCACGTTAGACACTTTGCGCTAGGCAGAGCACGTTAGACATTTTGCGTCAGGCAGAGCACGTTAGACACTTTGCGCTAGGCAGAGCACGTTAGACAGTTTGCGTCAGGCAGAGCACGTTAGACACTTTGCGCCAGGCAGAGCACGTTAGACACTTTGTGCCAGGCAGAGCACGTTAGACACTTTGCGCCAGGCAGAGTGCGTTAGGCAGAGCACGTTAGACACTTTGCGCCAGACAGAGCGCGTTAGGCAGAGCACGTTAGACACTTTGCGCCAGGCAGAGCACGTTAGACACTTTGCGCTAGGCAGAGCACGTTAGACACTTTGTGCCAGGCATAGCACGTTAGACACTTTGCGCCAGGCAGAGAACGTTAGACATTTTGCGTCAGGCAGAGCACGTTAGACACTTTGCGCTAGGCAGAGCACGTTAGACATTTTGCGTCAGGCAGAGCACGTTAGACACTTTGCGCCAGGCAGAGCACGTTAGACACTTTGTGCCAGGCAGAGCACGTTAGACACTTTGCGCCAGGCAGAGCGCGTTAGGCAGAGCACGTTAGACACTTTGCGCCAGGCAGGGCGCGTTAGGCAGAGCACGTTAGACACTTTGCGCCAGGCAGAGCACATTAGACACTTTGCGCTAGGCAGAGCACGTTAGACACTTTGTGCCAGGCAGAGCACGTTAGACACTTTGCGCCAGGCAGAGCACGTTAGACACTTTGTGCCAGGCAGAGCACGTTAGACACTTTGCGCTAGGCAGAGCACGTTATACACTTTGCGCCGGGCAGAGCATGTTATACACTTTGCGCCAGGCAGAGCACGTTAGACACTTTGTGCCAGGCAGAGCACGTTAGACACTTTGCGCCAGGCAGAGCACGTTAGACACTTTGTGCCAGGCAGAGCACGTTAGACACTTTGCGCCAGGCAGAGCGCGTTAGGCAGAGCACGTTAGACACTTTGCGCCAGGCAGAGCGTGTAAGACACTTTGTGCCAGGCAGGGCACGTTAGACACTTTGTGCCAGGCAGAGCACGTTAGACACTTTGTGCCAGGAATAGCACGTTAGACACTTTGCGCCAGGCAGAGCGCGTTAGGCAGAGCACGTTAGACACTTTGCGCCAGGCATAGCACGTTAGACACTTTGCGCCAGGCAGAGCACGTTAGACACTTTGTGCCAGGCAGAGCACGTTAGACACTTTGCGCCAGGCAGAGCGCGTTAGGCAGAGCACGTTAGACACTTTGCGCCAGACAGAGCGCGTTAGGCAGAGCACGTTAGACACTTTGCGCCAGGCAGAGCACGTTAGACACTTTGCGCTAGGCAGAGCACGTTAGACACTTTGTGCCAGGCATAGCACGTTAGACACTTTGCGCCAGGCAGAGAACGTTAGACATTTTGCGTCAGGCAGAGCACGTTAGACACTTTGCGCTAGGCAGAGCACGTTAGACATTTTGCGTCAGGCAGAGCACGTTAGACACTTTGCGCCAGGCAGAGCACGTTAGACACTTTGTGCCAGGCAGAGCACGTTAGACACTTTGCGCCAGGCAGAGCGCGTTAGGCAGAGCACGTTAGACACTTTGCGCCAGGCAGGGCGCGTTAGGCAGAGCACGTTAGACACTTTGCGCCAGGCAGAGCACATTAGACACTTTGCGCTAGGCAGAGCACGTTAGACACTTTGTGCCAGGCAGAGCACGTTAGACACTTTGCGCCAGGCAGAGCACGTTAGACACTTTGTGCCAGGCAGAGCACGTTAGACACTTTGCGCTAGGCAGAGCACGTTATACACTTTGCGCCGGGCAGAGCATGTTATACACTTTGCGCCAGGCAGAGCACGTTAGACACTTTGTGCCAGGCAGAGCACGTTAGACACTTTGCGCCAGGCAGAGCACGTTAGACACTTTGTGCCAGGCATAGCACGTTAGACACTTTGCGCCAGGCAGAGCGCGTTAGGCAGAGCACGTTAGACACTTTGCGCCAGGCAGAGCGTGTAAGACACTTTGTGCCAGGCAGGGCACGTTAGACACTTTGTGCCAGGCAGAGCACGTTAGACACTTTGTGCCAGGAATAGCACGTTAGACACTTTGCGCCAGGCAGAGCGCGTTAGGCAGAGCACGTTAGACACTTTGCGCCAGGCATAGCACGTTAGACACTTTGCGCCAGGCAGAGCACGTTAGACACTTTGTGCCAGGCAGAGCACGTTAGACACTTTGCGCCAGGCAGAGCGCGTTAGGCAGAGCACGTTAGACACTTTGCGCCAGACAGAGCGCGTTAGGCAGAGCACGTTAGACACTTTGCGCCAGGCAGAGCACGTTAGACACTTTGCGCTAGGCAGAGCACGTTAGACACTTTGTGCCAGGCATAGCACGTTAGACACTTTGCGCTAGGCAGAGCACGTTAGACATTTTGCGTCAGGCAGAGCACGTTAGACACTTTGCGCTAGGCAGAGCACGTTAGACATTTTGCGTCAGGCAGAGCACGTTAGACACTTTGCGCCAGGCAGAGCATGTTAGACACTTTGTGCCAGGCAGAGCACGTTAGACACTTTGCGCCAGGCAGAGCGCGTTAGGCAGAGCACGTTAGACACTTTGCGCCAGGCAGAGCGCGTTAGGCAGAGCACGTTAGACACTTTGCGCCAGGCAGAGCACATTAGACACTTTGCGCTAGGCAGAGCACGTTAGACACTTTGTGCCAGGCAGAGCACGTTAGACACTTTGTGCCAGGCAGAGCACGTTAGACACTTTGCGCCAGGCAGAGCACGTTAGACACTTTGTGCCAGGCATAGCACGTTAGACACTTTGCGCTAGGCAGAGCACGTTAGACATTTTGCGTCAGGCAGAGCACGTTAGACACTTTGCGCTAGGCAGAGCACGTTAGACAGTTTGCGTCAGGCAGAGCACGTTAGACACTTTGCGCCAGGCAGAGCACGTTAGACACTTTGTGCCAGGCAGAGCACGTTAGACACTTTGCGCCAGGCAGAGTGCGTTAGGCAGAGCACGTTAGACACTTTGCGCCAGACAGAGCGCGTTAGGCAGAGCACGTTAGACACTTTGCGCCAGGCAGAGCACGTTAGACACTTTGCGCTAGGCAGAGCACGTTAGACACTTTGTGCCAGGCATAGCACGTTAGACACTTTGCGCCAGGCAGAGAACGTTAGACATTTTGCGTCAGGCAGAGCACGTTAGACACTTTGCGCTAGGCAGAGCACGTTAGACATTTTGCGTCAGGCAGAGCACGTTAGACACTTTGCGCCAGGCAGAGCACGTTAGACACTTTGTGCCAGGCAGAGCACGTTAGACACTTTGCGCCAGGCAGAGCGCGTTAGGCAGAGCACGTTAGACACTTTGCGCCAGGCAGGGCGCGTTAGGCAGAGCACGTTAGACACTTTGCGCCAGGCAGAGCACATTAGACACTTTGCGCTAGGCAGAGCACGTTAGACACTTTGTGCCAGGCAGAGCACGTTAGACACTTTGCGCCAGGCAGAGCACGTTAGACACTTTGTGCCAGGCAGAGCACGTTAGACACTTTGCGCTAGGCAGAGCACGTTATACACTTTGCGCCGGGCAGAGCATGTTATACACTTTGCGCCAGGCAGAGCACGTTAGACACTTTGTGCCAGGCAGAGCACGTTAGACACTTTGCGCCAGGCAGAGCACGTTAGACACTTTGTGCCAGGCATAGCACGTTAGACACTTTGCGCCAGGCAGAGCGCGTTAGGCAGAGCACGTTAGACACTTTGCGCCAGGCAGAGCGTGTAAGACACTTTGTGCCAGGCAGGGCACGTTAGACACTTTGTGCCAGGCAGAGCACGTTAGACACTTTGTGCCAGGAATAGCACGTTAGACACTTTGCGCCAGGCAGAGCGCGTTAGGCAGAGCACGTTAGACACTTTGCGCCAGGCATAGCACGTTAGACACTTTGCGCCAGGCAGAGCACGTTAGACACTTTGTGCCAGGCAGAGCACGTTAGACACTTTGCGCCAGGCAGAGCGCGTTAGGCAGAGCACGTTAGACACTTTGCGCCAGACAGAGCGCGTTAGGCAGAGCACGTTAGACACTTTGCGCCAGGCAGAGCACGTTAGACACTTTGCGCTAGGCAGAGCACGTTAGACACTTTGTGCCAGGCATAGCACGTTAGACACTTTGCGCTAGGCAGAGCACGTTAGACATTTTGCGTCAGGCAGAGCACGTTAGACACTTTGCGCTAGGCAGAGCACGTTAGACATTTTGCGTCAGGCAGAGCACGTTAGACACTTTGCGCCAGGCAGAGCATGTTAGACACTTTGTGCCAGGCAGAGCACGTTAGACACTTTGCGCCAGGCAGAGCGCGTTAGGCAGAGCACGTTAGACATTTTGCGCCAGGCAGAGCGCGTTAGGCAGAGCACGTTAGACACTTTGCGCCAGGCAGAGCACATTAGACACTTTGCGCTAGGCAGAGCACGTTAGACACTTTGTGCCAGGCAGAGCACGTTAGACACTTTGCGCCAGGCAGAGCACGTTAGACACTTTGTGCCAGGCAGAGCACGTTAGACACTTTGCGCTAGGCAGAGCACGTTATACACTTTGCGCCGGGCAGAGCATGTTATACACTTTGCGCCAGGCAGAGCACGTTAGACACTTTGTGCCAGGCAGAGCACGTTAGACACTTTGCGCCAGGCAGAGCACGTTAGACACTTTGTGCCAGGCATAGCACGTTAGACACTTTGCGCCAGGCAGAGCGCGTTAGGCAGAGCACGTTAGACACTTTGCGCCAGGCAGAGCGTGTAAGACACTTTGTGCCAGGCAGGGCACGTTAGACACTTTGTGCCAGGCAGAGCACGTTAGACACTTTGTGCCAGGCATAGCACGTTAGACACTTTGCGCCAGGCAGAGCGCGTTAGGCAGAGCACGTTAGACACTTTGCGCCAGGCATAGCACGTTAGACACTTTGCGCCAGGCAGAGCGTGTTAGGCAGAGCACGTTAGACACTTTGCGCCAGCCAGAGCGCGTCAGGCAGAGCACGTTAGACACTTTGCGCCAGGCAGAGCGTGTTAGACACTTTGTGCCAGGCAGGGCACGTTAGACACTTTGTGCCAGGCAGAGCACGTTAGACACTTTGCGCCAGGCATAGCACGTTAGACACTTTGCGCCAGGCAGAGCGCGTTAGGCAGAGCACGTTAGACACTTTGCGCCAGGCATAGCACGTTAGACACTTTGCGCCAGGCAGAGCGCGTTAGGCAGAGCACGTTAGACACTTTGCGCCAGGCAGAGCGCGTCAGGCAGAGCACGTTAGACACTTTGCGCCAGGCAGAGCATGTTAGACACTTTGTGCCAGGCAGGGCACGTTAGACACTTTGTGCCAGGCAGAGCACGTTAGACACTTTGTGCCAGGCAAAGCATGTTAGACACTTTGCGCCAGGCAGAGCACGTTAGACACTTTGCGCCAGGCAGAGCACGTTAGACACTTTGCGCCAGGCAGAGCGTGTTAGACACTTTGTGCCAGGCATAGCACGTTAGACACTTTGCGCCAGGCAGAACGCGTTAGACACTTTGCGCCAGGCAGAGCGCGTTAGGCAGAGCACGTTAGACACTTTGCGCCAGGCAGAGCGCGTCAGGCAGAGCACGTTAGACACTTTGCGCCAGGCAGAGCGTGTTAGACACTTTGTGCCAGGCAGGGCACGTTAGACACTTTGTGCCAGGCAGAGCACGTTA